>NW_027040296.1:121293-146293 GCF_034236695.1 Oncorhynchus nerka | reverse complement strand
CATTCCTGATGTGGCCTTCAAACCATAAACAACGTTGAGCTAACCATTCCTGATGTGGCCTTCAAACCATAAACAACGTTGAGCTAACCATTCCTGATGTGGCCTTCAAACCATAAACAACGTTGAGCTAACCATTCCTGATGTGGCCTTCAAACCATAAACAACGTTGAGCTAACCATTCCTGATGTGGCCTTCAAACCATAAACAACGTTGAGCTAACCATTCCTGATGTGGCCTTCAAACCATAAACAACGTCTAGCTAACCATTCCTGATGTGGCCTTCAAACCATAAACAACGTTGAGCTAACCATTCCTGATGTGGCCTTCAAACCATAAACAACGTTGAGCTAACCATTCCTGATGTTTTCAAACCATAAACAACGGCCTTCCAAACCATAAACAACGTTGAGCTAACCATTCCTGATGTGGCCTTCAAACCATAAACAATGTTGAGCTAACCATTCCTGATGTGGCCTTCAAACCATAAACAACGTTGAGCTAACCATTCCTGATGTGGCCCGCAAACCATAAACAACGTCTAGCTAACCATTCCTGACGTGGGCTTCAAACCATAAACAACGTCTAGCTAACCATTCCTGATGTGTATATGTGTATACTACCACCAGTAGTGATGTGTATACTACCACCACTACTACCACCACCACTACTACCACCTCCACGACCACCACTACTACCACCTCCAATACCACCTACTCCACTACTACCACCTCCACTACTACCACCTCCACTACTACCACCTCCAATACCACCTACCACTACTACCACCTCCACTACTACCACCTCCACTACTACCACCACCACTACTACCACCTCCAATACTACCACCTCCACGACCACCACTACTACCACCTCCAATACCACCTACTCCACTACTACCACCTCCAATACTACCACCTCCACGACCACCACCTCCAATACTACCACCTCCACGACCACCACTACTACCACCTCCACGACCACCACCTCCACGACTACCACCTCCACGACCACCACCTCCACGACCACCACCTCCACCAACTCCACCACCATCACCTGTGTGCTAGCTAGTCTATACCACCAACTGTGTGCTAGCTAGTCTATACCACCACCTGTGTGCTAACTAGTCTATACCACCACCTGTGTGCTAGCTAGTCTATACCACCAACTGTGTGCTAGCTAGTCTATACCACCACCTGTGTGCTAGCTAGTCTATACCACCACCTGTGTGCTAGCTAGTCTATACCACCACCTGTGTGCTAGCTAGTCTATACCACCAACTGTGTGCTAGCTAGTCTATACCCCCACCTGTGTGCTAGCTAATCTATACAGCCACCTGTGTGCTAGCTAGTCTATACCACCACCTGTGTGCTAGCTAGTCTATACCATTAGCACCACCCCTCCTTAGGCCTGTGTGCTAGCTAGTCTATACCCCCACCTGTGTGCTAGCTAGTCTATACCCCCACCTGTATGCTAGCTAGTCTATACCCCCACCTGTGTGCTAGCTAGTCTATACCACCACCTGTGTGCTAGCTAGTCTATACCCCCACCTGTGTGCTAGTTAGTCTACACCACCACCTGTGTGCTAGCTAGTCTATACCCCCACCTGTGTGCTAGCTAGTCTATACCACCAACTGTGTGCTAGCTAGTCTATACCACCACCTGTGTGCTAGCTAGTCTATACCACCACCTGAGTTCTAGCTAGTCTATACCACCACCTGAGTTCTAGCTAGTCTATACCCCCACCTGTGTGCTAGCTAGTCTATACCCCCACCTGTTGTGCTAGCTAGTCTATACCACCACCTGTGTGCTAGCTAGTCTATACCACCACCTGTGTTCTAGCTAGTCTATACCCCCACCTGTGTGCTAGCTAGTCTATGAAGGTGGCATTGCTGCAGTAGGAGATAAGAAGAAGGCCAATGAAGAGGCTATATCTCACTCTGACAGCCCTCCTTTCTCCCTCTTCCTCTCCTCCCTTCTCCCTCTCTCGGTGTGGGACAGGAGGAACTCTAGAGTGTGATCTTGCACTCCGTCCACCCCTCCTCCTCCTACTCTACTCCCCTCCTCTTCCTCTCTCCCTCTCTTCTACACTCTATCCAGTCCTCCGCCACCAAGGACTGTCAGACAGGAGAGGTGAGGTGTAATCTGAAAGGTGTGGAACAGAAGAGACCAACACTCTTCCCACCTTGTCAGATCTCTGAGTCTCTCTCCACAGCCTAAATCCTACAGTCCAATGCCTGAGTCTCTCTCCACATCCTAAATCCTACAGTCAGATCCCTGAGTCTCTCTCCACAACCTCAATCCTACAGTCAGATCCCTGAGTCTCTCTCCACAGCCTAAATCCTACAGTCAGATCCCTGAGTCTCTCTCCACAGCCTAAATCCTACAGTCAGATCCCTGAGTCTCTCTCCACAGCCTAAATCCTACAGTCAGATCCCTGAGTCTCTCTCCACAGCCTAAATCCTACAGTCAGATCGCTGAGTCTCTCTCCACAGCCTAAATCCTACAGTCAGATCGCTGAGTCTCTCTCCACAGCCTAAATCCTACAGTCCAATGCCTCAGTCTCTCTCCACAGCCTAAATCCTACAGTCAGATCGCTGAGTCTCTCTCCACATCCTAAATCCTACAGTCAGATCGCTGAATCTCTCTCCACAGCCTAAATCCTACAGTCCAATGGGGTGTGTTCTCATTCCCATCCTGTACTCCCTGTTCACTCATGACTGGACGGCCAGGCACGACTCCCAACACCATCATTACGTTTGCTGATGACACAACAGTGGTAGGCCTGATCACCGACAAAGACGAGACAGCCTATAGGGAGGAGGTCAGAGACCTGGCAGTATGGTGCCAGGATACAAACCTCTCCGTCAATGTGATCAAGACAAAGAGATGATTGTAGACTACAGGAAAAGGAGGACCGAGCACATCTGCCATTCTCATCGACGGGGCTGTAGTGGAACAGGTTGAGAGCACCAAGTTCCTTGGTGTCCACGTCACCAACAAACTATCATGGTCCAAACACACCAAGACAGTCGTGAAGAGGGCACGACAAAACCTATTCCTCCTCAGGAGACTGAAAAGATTTGGCATGGGTTGTCAGATCCTTAAAATGTTCTACAGCTGCACCATCGAGAGCATCCTGACTGGATGCATCTCTGCCTGTTATGGCAACTGCTCGGCATCCGACCGTAAGGCACTACAGTCACTGGGGCCAAGCCATCCAAGACCTCTATACTCTAAACTCTCTTACGACTTCAACACTCAGAAACACTACAACCCAAATGTCCCACCACTACATGTTCCTGAAAGGGGAGAGGGGTGACGCAACATTTCAATCTACTCCCTAGCTCTTCAATAAGAGGTAACCCATGACAACTTGGGTCTAAACTGAGTCCAGCATTCTGGGAACCTGTAGAGAACCTGTAGAGAACCATCCTGTCCCTCAGATCCATCTCTAACTGACCCTCAATACCATATCTGGGTCGGTTATTGTGTCTGCTCAGCGGCAGGTAGCCTAGTGGTTAGAGGGTTGGGCCAGGACCCAGCAGGTAGCCTAGTGGTTAGAGCGTTGGGCTAGTAACCAGCAGGTAGTCTAGTAACCAGCAGGTAGTCTAGTGGTGAGAGCGTTGGACTAGTAACCAGCAGGTAGTCTAGTGGTGAGAGCGTTGGACTAGTAACCAGCAGGTAGCCTAGTGGTTAGAGTGTTGGACTAGTAACCAGCAGGTAGCCTAGTGGTTAGAGTGTTGGACTAGTAACCAGCAGGTAGCCTAGTGGTTAGAGGGTTGGGCCAGGACCCAGCAGGTAGCCTAGTGGTTAGAGCGTTGGGCTAGTAACCAGCAGGTAGTCTAGTGGTTAGAGTGTTGGACTAGTAACCAGCAGGTAGCCTAGTGGTTAGAGTGTTGGGCCAGTAACCAGCAGGTAGCCTAGTGGTTAGAGCGTTTGGTCAGTAACCAGCAGGTAGACTAGTGGTTAGAGCATTGGGCCAGTAACCAGCAGGTAGCCTAGTGGTTAGAGTGTTGGACTAGTAACCGAAAGGTTGCAAGATCAAATCCCTGAGCAGACAAGGCAAAAATCTGTCGTTCTGCCCCCTGAACAAGACAGTTAACCCACTGTTCCTAAGCCGTCATTGAAAATAAGAATCTGTTCTTAACCAACTTGCCTAGTTAAATAAAGGTAAAAATATTCTATGGTCAACCAGTCACCTAAGTCATCTGTTCCCTATGTCTGTTTGTGAATGGAGCCTCCAGTTGGATGTAGAGCAGCCATATGGGAGAGCTGCCATGGTAGAGCTGCCATGGGAGAGCTGCCATGGGAGAGCAGCCATGGGAGAGCTGCCATGGCCATGGGAGAGCTGCCATATGGGAGAGCTGCCACATGGGAGAGCTGCCATATGGGAGAGCTGCCATGGGAGAGCTGCCATGGGAGAGCTGCCATGGGGGAGCTGCATTATGGGAGAGTTGCCATGGGAGAGCTGCCATATGGGAGAGTTGCCATGGGGGAGCTGCCATGGGAGAGCAGCCATATGGGAGAGCAGCCATGAGAGAGCAGCCATGGGAGAGCTGCCATATGGGAGAGCTGCCATGGGAGAGCATCCATGGGGGAGCTGCCATATGGGAGAGCTGCCATGGGAGAGCATCCATGGGAGAGCATCCATGGGGGAGAGCATCCATGGGGGAGCTGCCATATGGGAGAGCTGCCATGGGAGAGCATCCATGGGGGAGCTGCCATATGGGAGAGCTGTCATGGGAGAGCTGCCATGGTAGAGCTGCATTATGGGAGAGCAGCCATATGGGAGAGCTGCCATGGGAGAGCTGCCATATGGTAGAGCTGCCATTGTAGAGCAGCCATGGGAGAGCAGCCATGGGAGAGCTGCATTGGGAGAGCTGCATTGGGAGAGCTGCATTGGGAGAGCTGCCATGGGAGAGCTGCCATATGGGAGAGTTGCATTGGCAGAGCTGCCATGGGGGAGCAGCCATATGGGAGAGCTGCCATTGGAGAGCAGCCATGTAACTTTAATCTTAAAGACATGCTCCGAGACTTTGGCAACTACTAATTATTTTTGAAACCTCCCTCTTTGGGCTGGATGAGTGTAGTTCATGCATGTATAATCTATGAGCAAAAGTACAGTTTTACCTCAATTAGTCACGAAATCCCTAGTTTTTGAAAGCAACTGCTTTTTCTGAAAGCTGTGCTGCGCCATTTCCCCTTCATTTTCCCCCACGTGGGAAAGCCCCATAGAAATTTGAGTTCAACCAATGAGCTTCAGCCCCTCGCCATAAGAGTGACAGCTAGCAAGATGCACATGACGCATCACAGCAGGAGAGAGAGAGTAATGACACGGTGCACTTATCTGGACAGGACTGACGAGGTACCCAGTCTGGTCTGTTACCAGTCTGGTCTGTTACCAGTCTGGTTTGTTACCAGTCTGGTCTCCTCCCTGTCTAATGCTATCCTCTACAGCCCTGGTCTGTTACCAGTCTGGTCTGTTACCAGTCTGGTCTCCTCCCTGTCTAAAACTGTCCTCTATAGCCCTGGTCTGTTACCAGTCTGGTCTGTTACCAGTCTGGTCTGTTACCCGTCTGGTCTCCTCCCTGTCTAAAACTGTCCTCTACAGCCCTGGTCTGTTACCAGTCTGGTCTGTTACCAGTCTGGTCTGTTACCCGTCTGGTCTCCTCCCTGTCTAAATACTGTCCTCTACAGCCCTGGTCTGTTACCAGTCTGGTCTGTTACCAGTCCGGTCTCCTCCCTGTCTAATACTGTCCTCTACAGCCCTGGTCTGTTACCAGTCTGGTCTGTTACCAGTCTGGTCTGTTACCAGTCTGGTCTCCTCCCTGTCTAATACTGTCCTCTACAGCCCTGGTCTGTTACCAGTCTGGTCTGTTACCAGTCTGGTCTCCTCCCTGTCTAATACTGTCCTCTACAGCCCTGGTCTTTTACCAGTAGTATGGTCTCCTCCCTGACTAATACTGAGCTCTACAGCCCTTGTCTGTTAACAGTCTGGTCTCCTCCCTGTCTAATACAGTCCTCTACAGCCCTGGTCTGTTACCAGTCTGGTCTGTTACCAGTCTGGTCTGTTACCAGTCTGGTCTGTTACCAGTCTGGTCTCCTCCCTGTCTAATACTGTCCTCTACAGCCCTGGTCTGTTACCAGTCTGGTCTGTTACCAGTCTGGTCTCCTCCCTGTCTAATACAGTCCTCTACAGCCCTGGTCTGTTACCAGTCTGGTCTGTTACCAGTCTGGTCTGTTACCAGTCTGGTCTCCTCCCTGTCTAATTACTGTCCTCTTCAGCCCTGGTCTGCTCTCTGTTATCTCCCAGACCCACCACTCTGTGCTTTGGATGAGGAGGAAGCTGGCATTTACAGGCCATTTTTAAATGCCAATATCTGACATTATAAGCTTCTCATGAAATGTTCTTATATACATTTCATATGTTGTAGTTTTTATTTTTATTTTTTTAAACTAACCTGTTATATAACATAACATTTCATGCAAATGTTATTACTGTATATGTTAACTCAGAAGTGGAGGTTGAAATGTTTTAAAGTATAGTTTCTACAGTGCTCTATGTCATCCACCTAATTCAATGCAGAGATGTGATACAATATGGCCTTGCTGACATTTCATCATTCAATTTCCCTTCAATAATAGTGTTGTCTCCATTTATAACCTCAGCTTTCACCTCTCTCTCTAAAAAAAAAACCTGCAAATGAAACTCATATTGCCAAGACCCCGGACCCCGTGGAGAAATACATTCACGGAGACATTCTCAAGGTCTCAAAAATATTTCAGCCAATCGTTGACAATCCACACTTCTGATAATTAGTGTCCTATTCTAGTACACACACTGCATAGTACTGTAGGACCAGGAGTTTATTCCTGACCACGTCAACTGACAAAGAAAACCTCTGGGCCCTACGATTAGGCTACACAGGCACCAAGTATAAATTGTGTTATCATTCCCTTACGATTAAATCTGAAGCACAGAGTTGAGTAAACGAATAAACCCAAATCAATGAATCAGTCTATTTAATAGAGGTCGCAGAGCAGAGCTCACAGACAACAGAGGTCGCAGAGCAGAGCTCACAGACAACAGAGGTCGCAGAGTAGAGCTCACAGACAACAGAGGTCGCAGAGCAGAGCTCACAGACAACAGAGGTCGCAGAGCAGAGGTCACAGACAACAGAGGTCGCAGAGCAGAGGTCACAGACAACAGAGGTCGCAGAGCAGAGCTCACAGACAACAGAGATCGCAGAGCAGAGGTCACAGACAACAGAGATCGCAGAGCAGTCTCTGAGCCATCAGAGCAGTCAAATCAAATCAAAGTTTATTTGTCACGTGCGCTTTTTTTCATAGACTTGGCACTCCGGTACCGCTTGCCATGTGGTAGTAGAGAGAACAGTCTATGACTGGGGTCTTTGATAATTTCTAGCGCCGTCCTCGGACACCGCCTGGTGTAGCGGTCCTGGGCGGCAGGCAGCATAGCCCCAGTGATGTACTGGGCCGTGCGCACTACCCTCTGTAGTGCTTTGCGGTCTGGAGGCAGAGCTATTGCCGTACCAGGCAGTGATGCAACCAGTCAGGACGCTCTCAATGGTGCAACTGTAGAAGCTGCAGTCACTAAAGCTTTCAAGGGTAAGTCTCCTCCTCCTTAAACAAAGTTATTGGAAGAAGGAAGTCAAAGACCGGAGTCTAAGAACCCCACTTTAACTACTGGTCTTCAGTAAAGGATGAGGTAGGCCTCAGCATCAATCTACTGCTAGTCAAAACACTGACCCACTTTAACTACTGGTCTTCAGTAAAGGATAGGAGAGGTCTCAGCATCAATCTACTGCTAGTCAAAACACTGGTCCACTTTAACTACAGGTCTACAGTAAAGGATGGGAGAGGTCTCAGCATCAATCTACTGCTAGTCAAAACACTGACCCACTTTAACTACTGGTCTTCAGTAAAGGATGGGAGAGGTCTCAGCATCAATCTACTGCTAGTCAAAACACTGGTCCACTTTAACTACTTGTCTACAGTAAAGGATGGGAGAGGTCTCAGCATCAATCTACTGCTAGTCAAAACACTGACCCACTTTAACTACTGGTCTACAGTAAGGGATGGGAGAGGCCTCAGCATCAATCTACTGCTAGTCAAAACACTGACCCACTTTAACTACTGGTCTACAGTAAAGGATGGGAGAGGTCTCAGCATCAATCTACTGCTAGTCAAAACACTGGCCCACTTTAACACTTCTCTGTCTCTCTCCTTTAGAAATGTCCTCCGGACGACCACCAGACTGCTAGAATATCAAGGGCACTTTTAGGCTGAGTTTCTGTACAGCACTGATGTGATGTAAGAAGGGCTTTATAAATACATTTGATTGATTGATTCTACAATTTTGGTCAAAGTCACTGCTCACCTCTACACAGACATAGAAGGGTGTGTGCCCGTGTGTGTGTGTGTGTGACCCACTTTAACTGTGGTCTACAGTAAAGGATGGTGTGTGTGTGTGTGTGTGCCTGTGTGTTCTGTGTGTGTGCCCGTGTGTGTGTATCAAGTGCCTGTGTGTGCACTTTTAGGCTGTGTGTCTGTGTGTGTGTGTGTGATGTGTGTGTGTGTGTGTGTGTGTACGTTTGATTGATTGTTGCCCGTGTGTTTGTGTGCCCGTGTGTGCAAAGTGTGTGCCCTGTGTGTGCGCCCGTGTGTGTGTGTGTGCGTGTGTGTGTGTGTGTGTCCGTGTGTGTGTGTGTGCCCGTGTGTGTGCCCGTGTGTGTGTGTGTGTGTGTGTGTGTGTGTGTGTGTGTGTGTGTGTGTGTGTGTGTGTGTGTGTGTGCCCGTGTGTGTGTGTGCCCGTGTGTGCCTGTGTGTGTGCCCGTGTGTGTGCGCCCGTGTGTGTGTGTGTCCGTGTGTGTGCCCGTGTGTGTGCGCCCGTGTGTGTGTGTGTGTGTGTGTGCCCGTGTGTGTGTGTGTGTGTGTGTGTGTGTGTGTGTAACCAGCATCTACAGAGCATGGTCTGACATGAAACTGAATGATTGCTGACCTGTAGTGTGAGACTGGAGACAGATTCATTGACAACAATACGTTCTATGTCCATGCTGCTTCAGTTTGACAATATGGCTGAGTTACAAAATGTGATTATTAAGAGTTTCTGACATGGCAAAATTATACTGATTGGACTAGATTGTGGACGACTCTTGGACTAGATTGCGAACGACTCTTGGACTAGATTGTGGACGACTCTTGGACTAGATTGTGGACGTCTCTTGGACTAGATTGTGGACGACTCTTGGACTAGATTGTGGACGACTCTTGGACTAGATTGTGGACGACTCTTGGACTAGATTGTGAATGACTCTTGGACTAGATCATCCTAGGGTTCCAGGTGTCCTTAATGCTCCTGTTATTACCATCCTAGGGTTCCAGGTGTCCTTAATGCTCCTGTTATTACCATCCTAGGGTTCCAGGTGTCCTTAATGCTCCTGTTATTACCACCCTAGGGTTCCAGGTGTCCTTAATGCTCCTGTTATTACCATCCTAGGGTTCCAGGTGTCCTTAATGCTCCTGTTATTACCATCCTAGGGTCCCAGGTGTCCTTAATGCTCCTGTTATTACCATCCTAGGGTCCCAGGTGTCCTTAATGCTCCTGTTATTACCACCCTAGGGTCCCAGGTGTCCTTAATGCTCCTGTTATTACCATCCTAGGGTTCCAGGTGTCCTTAATGCTCCTGTTATTACCATCCTATGGTCCCAGGTGTCCTTAATGCTCCTGCTATTACCATCCTAGGGTCCCAGGTGTCCTTAATGCTCCTGTTATTACCATCCTAGGGTCCCAGGTGTCCTTAATGCTCCTGTTATTACCACCCTAGGGTCCCAGGTGTCCTTAATGCTCCTATTATTACCATCCTAGGGTTCCAGGTGTCCTTAATGGTCCTGTTATTAGCATCCTAGGGTCTCAGGTGTCCTTAATGCTCCTGTTATTGCCATCCTAGGGTCTCAGGTGGCCTTAATGCTCCTGTTATTAGCATCCTAGGGTCCCAGGTGTCCTTAATGCTCCTATTATTACCATCCTAGGGTTCCAGGTGTCCTTAATGCTCCTATTATTACCATCCTAGGGTTCCAGGTGTCCTTAATGCTCCTGTTATTACCATCCTAGGGTTCCAGGTGTCCTTAATGCTCCTGTTATTACCATCCTAGGGTTCCAGGTGTCCTTAATGCTCCTGTTATTACCATCCTAGGGTTCCAGGTGTCCTTAATGCTCCTGTTATTACCATCCTAGGGTCCCAGGTGTCCTTAATGCTCCTATTATTACCATCCTAGGGTTCCAGGTGTCCTTAATGGTCCTGTTTATGTCCATGTTGTCGTCCTACTCTACATGTTATTCCAAAGAAAAGGTCATTCCAGGTTCGACAAACAGCCTACAGGTCAGGCAGAAAGATTAAAACAAGTCCAGGCATCATGTGACCTCTGTACAATCAGCTAAATTACCCCGTTGCGCATTGCTCACTGAGCAGCATAATAATGGAATGAATGTACGAATATTCAAATTAGAATTAGAACAACAACATGCATTAACGGTACAGTGGGAAAGTCAACTGTTTATAACCTCTAATATAACCTGGTACAGTCATTCATGTTAATCTAGTAACCTACTACTATAACTGTCACCCCTAGTGTAGTTGTAACTGTCACCCCTAGTGTAGTTGTAACTGTAACCCCTAGTGTAGTTGTAACTGTCACCCCCTAGTGTAGTTGTAACTGTAACCCCTAGTGTAGTTGTAACTGTAACCCCTAGTGTAGTTGTAACTGTAACCCCTAGTGTAGTTGTAACTGTAACCCCTAGTGTAGTTGTAACTGTAACCCCTAGTGTAGTTGTAACTGTAACCCCTAGTGTAGTTGTAACTGTCACCCCCTAGTGTAGTTGTAACTGTAACCCCCTAGTGTAGTTGTAACTGTAACCCCTAGTGTAGTTGTAACTGTCACCCCCTAGTGTAGTTGTAACTGTCACCCCCTAGTGTAGTTGTAACTGTAACCCCTAGTGTAGTTGTAACTGTCACCCCCTAGTGTAGTTGTAACTGTAACCCCTAGTGTAGTTGTAACTGTTACCCCTAGTGTAGTTGTAACTGTCACCCCTAGTGTAGTTGTAACTGTCACCCCTAGTGTAGTTGTAACTGTCACCCCTAGTGTAGTTGTAACTGTAACCCCTAGTGTAGTTGTAACTGTCACCCCTAGTGTAGTTGTACTGTCACCCCTAGTGTAGTTGTAACTGTAACCCCCTAGTGTAGTTGTAACTGTAACCCCTAGTGTAGTTGTAACTGTCACCCCCTAGTGTAGTTGTAACTGTCACCCCTAGTGTAGTTGTAACTGTAACCCCCTAGTGTAGTTTTAACTGTCACCCCCTAGTGTAGTTGTAACTGTAACCCCTAGCGTAGTTGTAACTGTAACTCCCTAGTGTAGTTGTTACTGTCACCCCCTAGTGTAGTTGTAACTGTCACCCCTAGTGTAGTTGTAACTGTAACCCCCTAGTGTAGTTGTAACTGTCACCCCCTAGTGTAGTTGTAACTGTCACCCCTAGTGTAGTTGTAACTGTAACCCCCTAGTGTAGTTTTAAATGTCACCCCCTAGTGTAGTTGTAACTGTAACCCCTAGCGTAGTTGTAACTGTAACTCCCTAGTGTAGTTGTTACTGTCACCCCCTAGTGTAGTTGTAACTGTCACCCCTAGTGTAGTTGTAACTGTAACCCCCTAGTGTAGTTGTAACTGTCACCCCTAGTGTAGTTGTAACTGTCACCCCTAGTGTAGTTGTAACTGTAACCCCCTAGTGTAGTTGTAACTGTCCCCTCTAGTCTAACCCCTAGTGTAGTTGTAACTGTCACCCCTAGTGTAGTTGTAACTGTCACCCCTAGTCTAACCCCTAGTGTAGTTGTAACCTGTCACCCCCTAGTGTAGTTGTAACTGTCACCCCTAGTGTAGTTGTAACTGTCACCCCTAGTGTAGTTGTAACTGTCACCCCTAGTGTAGTTTAACTGTCACCCCTAGTGTAGTTTAACTGTCACCCCCTAGTGTAGTTGTAACTGTCACCCCTAGTGTAGTTGTAACTGTCACCCCTAGTGTAGTTGTAACTGTCACCCCTAGTGTAGTTGTAACTGTAACCCCCTAGTGTAGTTGTAACTGTCCCCTCTAGTCTAACCGCTAGTGTAGTTGTAACTGTCACCCCTAGTGTAGTTTAACTGTCACCCCTAGTCTAACCCCTAGTGTAGTTGTAACCTGTCACCCCCTAGTGTAGTTGTAACTGTCACCCCTAGTGTAGTTGTAACTGTCACCCCTAGTGTAGTTGTAACTGTCACCCCTAGTGTAGTTGTAACTGTCACCCCCTAGTGTAGTTGTAACTGTCACCCCTAGTGTAGTTGTAACTGTCACCCCTAGTGTAGTTGTAACTGTCACCCCTAGTGTAGTTGTAACTGTAGTCCTCATCTCTCCCAAGTGGTCATTCTCTCTTTCTCCCCTTACCCATCTGTCTATCGCCTCCTTTGAATTCCATGCTGTCACAGTTACCAGCCCTTTCAAGCTTAACATCCTTATCATTTATCGCCCTCCAGGTTCCCTCGGAGAGTTCATCAATGAGCTTGATGCCTTGATAAGCTCCTTTCCTGAGGACGGCTCACCTCTCACAGTTCTGGGCGACTTTAACCTCCCCACGTCTACCTTTGACTCATTCCTCTCTGCCTCCTTCTTTCCACTCCTCTCCTCTTTTGACCTCACCCTCTCACCTTCCCCCCCTACTCACAAGGCAGGCAATACGCTCAACCTCATCTTTACTAGATGCTGTTCCTCCACTAACCTCATTGCAACTCCCCTCCAAGTCTCCGACCACTACCTTGTATCCTTTTCCCTCTCGCTCTCATCCAACACTTCCCACACTGCCCCTACTCGGATGGTATCGCGCCGTCCCAACCTTCGCTCTCTCTCCCCCCGCTACTCTCTCCTCTTCCATCCTATCATCTCTTCCCTCTGCTCAAACCTTCTCCAACCTATCTCCTGATTCTGCCTCCTCAACCCTCCTCTCCTCCCTTTCTGCATCCTTTGACTCTCTATGTCCCCTATCCTCCAGGCCGGCTCGGTCCTCCCCTCCCGCTCCGTGGCTCGACGACTCATTGCGAGCTCACAGAACAGGGCTCCGGGCAGCCGAGCGGAAATGGAGGAAAACTTCGCCTCCCTGCGGACCTGGCATCCTTTCACTCCCTCCTCTCTACATTTTCCTCCTCTGTCTCTGCTGCTAAAGCCACTTTCTACCACTCTAAATTCCAAGCATCTGCCTCTAACCCTAGGAAACTCTTTGCCACCTTCTCCTCCCTCTTGAATCCTCCTCCCCCCCACTCCTCCCTCTCTGCAGATGACTTCGTCAACCATTTTGAAAAGAAGGTCGACGACATCCGATCCTCGTTTGCTTAGTCAAACGACACCGCTGGTTCTGCTCACACTGCCCTACCCTGTGCTCTGACCTCTTTCTCCCCTCTCTCTCTCCAGATGACATCTCGCGTCTTGTGACGGCCGGCCGCCCAACAACCTGCCCGCTTGACCCTATCCCCTCCTCTCTTCTCCAGACCATCTCCGGTGACCTTCTCCCTTACCTCACCTCGCTCATCAACTCATCCCTGACCGCTGGCTACGTCCCTCCCGTCTTCAAGAGAGCGAGAGTTGCACCCCTTCTGAAAAACCTACACTCGATCCCTCCGATGTCAACAACTACAGACCAGTATCCCTTCTTTCTTTTCTCTCCAAAACTCTTGAACGTGCCGTCCTTGGCCAGCTCTCCCGCTATCTCTCTCAGAATGACCTTCTTGATCCAAATCAGTCAGGTTTCAAGACTAGTCATTCAACTTAGACTGCTCTTCTCTGTATCACGGAGGCGCTCCGCACTGCTAAAGCTAACTCTCTCTCCTCTGCTCTCATCCTTCTAGACCTATCGGCTGCCTTCGATACTGTGAACCATCAGATCCTCCTCTCCACCCTCTCCGAGTTGGGCATCTCCGGCGCGGCCCACGCTTGGATTGCGTCCTACCTGACAGGTCGCTCCTACCAGGTGGCGTGGCGAGAATCCGTCTCCTCACCACGTGCTCTCACCACTGGTGTCCCCAGGGCTCTGTTCTAGGCCCTCTCCTATTCTCGCTATACACCAAGTCACTTGGCTCTGTCATAACCTCACATGGTCTCTCCTATCATTGCTATGCAGACGACACACAATTAATCTTCTCCTTTCCCCCTTCTGACGACCAGGTGGCGAATCGCATCTCTGCATGTCTGGCAGACATATCAGTGTGGATGACGGATCATCACCTCAAGCTGAACCTCGGCAAGACGGAGCTGCTCTTCCTCCCGGGGAAGGACTGCCCGTTCCATGATCTCGCCATCACGGTTGACAACTCCATTGTGTCCTCGTCCCAGAGCGCTAAGAACCTTGGCGTGATCCTGGACAACACCCTGTCGTTCTCAAATAACATCAAGGCGGTGGCCCGTTCCTGTAGGTTCATGCTCTACAACATCCGCAGAGTACGACCCTGCCTCACACAGGAAGCGGCGCAGGTCCTAATCCAGGCACTTGTCATCTCCCGTCTGGATTACTGCAACTCGCTGTTGGCTGGGCTCCCTGCCTGTGCCATTAAACCCCTACAACTCATCCAGAACGCCGCAGCCCGTCTGGTGTTCAACCTTCCCAAGTTCTCTCACGTCACCCCGCTCCTCCGCTCTCTCCACTGGCTTCCAGTTGAAGCTCGCATCCGCTACAAGACCATGGTGCTTGCCTACGGAGCTGTGAGGGGAACGGCACCTCACTACCTCCAGGCTCTGATCAGGCCCTACACCCAAACAAGGGCACTGCGTTCATCCACCTCTGGCCTGCTCGCCTCCCTACCACTGAGGAAGTACAGTTCCCGCTCAGCCCAGTCAAAACTGTTCGCTGCTCTGGCCCCCCAATGGTGGAACAAACTCCCTCACGACGCCAGGACAGCGGAGTCAATCACCACCTTCCGGAGACACCTGAAACCCCACCTCTTTAAGGAATACCTAGGATAGGATAAAGTAATCATTCTCCCCCTCCCCCCTTTAAAAGACCTAGATGCACTATTGTAAAGTGGCTGTTCCACTGGATGTCATAAGGTGAAAGCACCAATTTGTAAGTCGCTCTGGATAAGAGCGTCTGCTAAATGACTTAAATGTAATGTAAATGTAAATGTAAATGTAAACTGTCACCCCTAGTGTAGTTGTAACTGTAACCCCTAGTGTAGTTGTAACTGTAACCCCTAGTGTAGTTGTAACTGTAACCCCTAGTGTAGTTGTAACTGTAACCCCTAGTGTAGTTGTAACTGTCACCCCCTAGTGTAGTAGTAACTGTCACCCCTAGTGTAGTTGTAACTGTAACCCCCTAGTGTAGTTGTAACTGTAACCCCTAGTGTAGTTGTAACCTGTCACCCCCTAGTGTAGTTGTAACTGTCACCCCTAGTGTAGTTGTAACTGTAACCCCTAGTGTAGTTGTAACTGTAACCCCTAGTGTAGTTGTAACTGTAACCCCTAGTGTAGTTGTAACTGTAACCCCCTAGTGTAGTTGTAACTGTAACCCCTAGTGTAGTTGTAACCTGTCACCCCCTAGTGTAGTTGTAACTGTCACCCCTAGTGTAGTTATAACTGTCACCCCTAGTGTAGTTGTAACTGTAACCCCCTAGTGTAGTTGTAACTGTCACCCCTAGTCTAACCCCTAGTGTAGTTGTAACCTGTCACCCCCTAGTGTAGTTGTAACTGTCACCCCTAGTGTAGTTGTAACTGTAACCCCTAGTGTAGTTGTAACTGTAACCCCTAGTGTAGTTGTAACTGTCACCCCCTAGTGTAGTTGTAACTGTAACCCCTAGTGTAGTTGTAACTGTAACCCCCTAGTGTAGTTGTAACTGTAACCCATAGTGTAGTTGTAACTGTCACCTCTAGTGTAGTTGTAACTGTCACCCCCTAGTGTAGTTGTAACTGTCACCCCCTAGTGTAGTTGTAACTGTCACCCCTAGTGTAGTTGTAACTGTAACCCCTAGTGTAGTTGTAACTGTAACCCCTAGTGTAGTTGTAACTGTAACCCCTAGTGTAGTTGTAACTGTCACCCCCTAGTGTAGTTGTAACTGTAACCCCCTAGTGTAGTTGTAAATGTCACCCCTAGTGTAGTTGTAACTGTCACCCCTAGTGTAGTTGTAACTGTAACCCCTAGTGTAGTTGTAACTGTCACCCCCTAGTGTAGTAGTAACTGTCACCCCTAGTGTAGTTGTAACTGTAACCCCCTAGTGTAGTTGTAACTGTAACCCCTAGTGTAGTTGTAACCTGTCACCCCCTAGTGTAGTTGTAACTGTCACCCCTAGTGTAGTTGTAACTGTAACCCCTAGTGTAGTTGTAACTGTAACCCCTAGTGTAGTTGTAACTGTAACCCCTAGTGTAGTTGTAACTGTAACCCCCTAGTGTAGTTGTAACTGTAACCCCTAGTGTAGTTGTAACCTGTCACCCCCTAGTGTAGTTGTAACTGTCACCCCTAGTGTAGTTGTAACTGTAACCCCTAGTGTAGTTGTAACTGTAACCCCTAGTGTAGTTGTAACTGTCACCCCCTAGTGTAGTTGTAACTGTAACCCCTAGTGTAGTTGTAACTGTAACCCCCTAGTGTAGTTGTAACTGTAACCCCTAGTGTAGTTGTAACTGTCACCTCTAGTGTAGTTGTAACTGTCACCCCCTAGTGTAGTTGTAACTGTCACCCCCTAGTGTAGTTGTAACTGTCACCCCTAGTGTAGTTGTAACTGTAACCCCTAGTGTAGTTGTAACTGTAACCCCTAGTGTAGTTGTAACTGTAACCCCTAGTGTAGTTGTAACTGTCACCCCCTAGTGTAGTTGTAACTGTAACCCCCTAGTGTAGTTGTAAATGTCACCCCTAGTGTAGTTGTAACTGTCACCTCTAGTGTAGTTCAGAACAATAGATTCAGACACTATAGTATTGATAAATTACACTCTGTTCTCTGAGGAGATCTCCAATGATATGCTCTCTCCCTCTCTCTCTCTCTCTCCCTTTCTCTCCTCGTCTCCCCCTCCTGCTCTCCCCCTACCACCACTGCTCTCCCTCTCTCTCACAGTTCAGTGTACTGCAGATAGGGGAACAGTCACAGTTCAGTGTACTGCAGATAGGGGAACAGTCACAGTTCAGTGTACTGCAGATAGGAGAACAGTGACAGTTCAGTGTACTGCAGATAGGGGAACAGTCACAGTTCAGTGTACTGCAGATAGGGGAACAGTCACAGTTCAGTGTACTGCAGATAGGGGAACAGTCACAGTTCAGTGTACTGCAGATAGGAGCACAGTCACAGTTCAGTGTACTGCAGATAGGAGCACGGTCACAGTTCAGTGTACTGCAGATAGGGGAACAGTCACAGTTCAGTGTACTGCAGATAGGTGAACAGTCACAGTTCAGTGTACTGCAGATAGGTGAACAGTCACAGTTCAGTGTACTGCAGATAGGAGCACGGTCACAGTTCAGTGTACTGCAGATAGGAGTGAAACTGCAGGTATGGTGAAACTCACTGTATGGAGAAACTCACTGTATGTAGAAACTCACTGTATGGTGTAACTCACTGTATGGAGAAACACACTGTATGGTGAAACTCACTGTATGGTGAAACTCACTGTATGGTGTAACTCACTGTATGGTGTAACTCACTGTATGGTGAAACTCACTGTATGGTCCGGTATGGAGAAACTCACTGTATGGTGTAACTCACTGTATGGAGAAACTCACTGTATGGAGAAACTCACTGTATGGTGTAACTCACTGTATGGAGAAACTCACTGTATGGAGAAACTCACTGTATGGTGAAACTCACTGTATGGAGAAACTCACTGTATGGAGAAACTCACTGTATGGAGAAACTCACTGTATGGAGAAACTCACTGTATGGAGAAACTCACTGTATGGTGAAACTCACTGTATGGTCCTGTATGGAGAAACTCACTGTATGGTGTAACTCACTGTATGGAGAAACACACTGTATGGTGAAACTCACTGTATGGTGAAACTCACTGTATGGTGTAACTCACTGTATGGTGTAACTCACTGTATGGTGAAACTCACTGTATGGTCCGGTATGGAGAAACTCACTGTATGGTGTAACTCACTGTATGGAGAAACTCACTGTATGGAGAAACTCACTGTATGGTGTAACTCACTGTATGGAGAAACTCACTGTATGGAGAAACTCACTGTATGGTGAAACTCACTGTATGGAGAAACTCACTGTATGGAGAAACTCACTGTATGGAGAAACTCACTGTATGGAGAAACTCACTGTATGGAGAAACTCACTGTATGGTGTAACTCACTATATGGTGAAACTCACTGTATGGTGTAACTCACTGTATGGTGTAACTCACTATATGGTGAAACTCACTGTATGGTGTAACTCACTGTATGGTGTAACTCACTATATGGTGTAACTCACTGTATGGTGTAACTCACTATATGGTGAAACTCACTGTATGGAGAAACTCACTGTATGGTGAAACTCACTGTATGGTGTAACTCACTGTATGGTGTAACTCACTGTATGGTGTAACTCACTGTATGGAGAAACTCACTGTATGGTGAAACTCACTGTATGGAGAAACTCACTGTATGGAGAAACTCACTGTATAGCTTTTGACTCAACGTGGCATATAAATTGATGGAAATGTGTGTTTGTGGAAAACATACAACATTATAAAAATCCATGTAGACAAACAAAGTGTTTGTGGTTAAAATAGGAAAAACCACACAGATGTATTTCCTCAGGGCTGTGGGGTGAGACAGGGATGCAGCTTGAGCCCCACATTTACATTTACATTTAAGTCATTTAGCAGACGCTCTTATCATATATATCAATGAATTGGTGAGGGCACAAGAACAATCTGCAACACCCGGCCTCACCCTACTAGAATCTGAAGTCTAATCAAATCACATTTTATTAGTCACATGCACGTGTTTAGCAGATGTTATTGTGATTGTAGTGAAATGCTTGTGCTTCTAGTTCCGACAGTGCAGCAATATCTAACAAATGTCTACTGTTTTCAGGTGATCTGGTGCTTCTGTCCCCAACCAAGGAGGTCCTACAGCAGCACATAGATCTTCTGCATAGATTGTGTCAGACCTGGGCCCTGACAGTAAATCTCAGTAAGACCAAAATAATGGTGTTCCAAAAAAGATCCAGTTGCCAGGACCACGGACACAAATTCCATCTGGACACTGTTGCCCTAGAGCACACAAAAAAACTATACATACCTCGGCCTAAACATCAACGCCACAGGTAACTTCCACAAAGCTGTGAATGATCTGAGAGACAAGGCAAGAAGGGCCTTCTATGCCATCAAAGGAACATACCATTTCACATTCCAATTAGGATCTGGCTAAAAATACTTCAATCAGTTATAGTACCCAATGTCCTTTATGGTTGTGAGGTCTGGGGTCCGCTCACCAACCAAGAATTCACAAAATGGGACAAACACCAAATTGAGACTCCGCATGAAGAATTCTGCAAAAATATCCTCACTGTACAACATAAAACACCAAATAATATATGCAGAGCAGAATTCGGAAGATTCCCGCTAATTATCAAAATCCAGAAAATAACGGTTAAATTCTACAACTACCCAATTATTATTCTGAAACCTTCCATAACAAAGCCCTGACCTCCAGAGAGATGAACCTGGAGAAGAGTCCCCTCTGCCAGCTGGTCCTGGGGCTCTGTTCACAAACACAAACAGAGCCCCAGGACAGCAGCACAATTAGACCCAACCAAATCATGAGAAAACAAAAAGATAATTACTTGACACACTGGAAAGAATTAACAAAAAAACAGAGCAAACTAGAACGCTATATGGCCCTAAACAGAGAGTACACAGCGGCAGAATACCTGACCACTGTGACTGACCCAAAATTAAGGAAAGCTTTGACTATGTACAGACTCAGTGAGCATAGCCTTGCTATTGAGAAAGGCCACCATCTGCCTGGCTCTCAAGATGAGGTGGAAACTGAGCAGCACTTCCGAATCTCCTGCCAAACTGGAGATACATATTTCCCTCAGATTACACAGATCCACAAATAATTTGAAAACAAATCCAATTTGGATAAACTCCCATATCTACTGGGTGAAATACCACAGTGAGCCATCATCACAGCAGCAGGATGTGTGACCTGTTGCCACCAGAAAAGGGCAACCAGTGGAGCATAAACATTGTAAATACAACTTATTTGTGTATTTTCCCTTTCATACTTCCAACTACATCACTGTACATGGCCATTATATGTGACCTGTGTCAAGAGACTAGCCGTATGTCACACATCACTACTTCACAGGGGAAGCCTCTTATCGAAATATATTTTTTGGGGGGGCAGAAATACCTTTTTAATAACAAAACTTGTACGCCATATGCAAATACGAATACAATAGTTAAATAACAAAACCTAGTTAGTTTAGCCATGGAAAAAAATAAAGGAACCTTCTCGTGTAGCAATGATTGGCTAAGATAATTGATGGGGCTGGACATGCTGAGAGATGAGGTCGGAATGGTCTGCCATGTAAGGATGTTTCTGTCTATAACATGAGCTTCTACGTACTGTATGTTTGGATAATCCTGTCTACCGTAAAGTTTTTAGAAAAATATATAGAACTGAAATAGTTTTGCTACTGTTCTCAACATTGCTACCCTAAAGTTAATAGCTCTATCGACAAATCTCAGGAAGAAAACTTTGTGCCGATGAAAATGAATCAAAGAATGAGAAAATCCCTGATTTAGTTAACTTCTTGGTGACTGGGGGGCAGCTTTGAGTAGCTTGGATGAATAAGGTGCCCAGAGTAAACTGCCTGCTACTCAGCCATAAAAGCTAGAATATGCATATTATGATATTTTTGATAGAAAACACTCTGAAGTTTCTAAAACTGTTTGAATGATGTCTGTGAGTATAACATAACTCATATGGCAGGCAAAAACCTGAGAAACAATCCAACTAGGAAATCTGAGGTTTGTAGTTTTTCAACTCATTGCCATTCCAATATACAGTGTCTTGTGGGGTCAATTGCACTTCCTAAGGCTTCCACTAGATGTCAACATTCTTTAGAACTGTTTCAGGCTTCTACTGTGAAGGAGGGGGGAATGAGAGGGGATTGAGCCAGGTGTCTGGCAGAGTGCCATGGGCTCGTGACGCGCGTTCACGTGAAAGTTACCTTGCGTTCCATTGCTTTTCTACAGACAAAGGAATTCTCCGGTTGGAACATTACTGAAGATTTATG
Organism: Oncorhynchus nerka; assembly: GCF_034236695.1. Classification (NCBI taxonomy): domain Eukaryota; kingdom Metazoa; phylum Chordata; class Actinopteri; order Salmoniformes; family Salmonidae; genus Oncorhynchus; species Oncorhynchus nerka. The sequence goes on along the minus strand of NW_027040296.1, from coordinate 124,986 downwards.
AGAAAAACATCCTAAAGATTGATTCTATACTTCGTTTGACATGTTTCTACGGACTGTAACGGAACTTTTTGTACTTTTCGTCCGACCTTTCCGCTGGACTTGCACGCGCGTCGTGAGTTTGGATTTGTTTACCAAACGCGCTAACAAAAGGAGGTGTTTGGACATAAATGATGATAAATGATGAACACATCAAACATTTATTGTCGAACTGGGATTCCTGGGAGTGGATTCTGATGAAGATCATCAAAGGTAAGTGAATATTTATAATTTCTGACTAATGTTGACACCACAACATGGCAGATATCTTTTTGGCTTGTTTGGGCTCTGAGCGCCGTTTATTGCATGGTTTGCTTTTTCCATACAGTTTTTAAAAAATCTGACACACAGCGGTTGCATTAAGGAGAAGTTTATCTAAAATTCCATAACAGTTGTATCTCTTATCAATGTTTATTATGAGTTTATTATGAGTATTTCTGTAAATTGAGAGGTTAAAAAAACATTAAAATTTTCCAGACATTGTAGAGTCTTCTGATGACAACGGGTGGGGGACGAAAACAGATTACATCTTCAAACTGAGGGCAACCATGGCATCTATGACAGAAGAGAGGAGAAGCGTACATCCAAGTATAAACGGGTAAGAGTCAAGCAAAATGTCCTGACAGTATACGTTTCTAATTATTATTATTTCAAAACCAAAAGAAGAGCAGTGAAAGTATTAAGTTGTAAGTGAAGTAAGTAGAACTGGGAATTGACAGGCACCTCAAGATATGACATCATCACCGTACTTAGGCGCTGATACGATATGAATTGGGATTCTCACTATTCTATATGCATTTAGTTTTTGATGCTGTGATTTTTATTGTGATTTGATGTTCGAAACGTATTAGTCACTGAGCGGACAAAACATTAAGAACACCTGCTGTTTCCGTGACAGACTGACCAGGTGAATTCAGGTGAAAACCGTGATCCTTTAATGATGTAATTTATTTCCCCTCCCCTCCCCTCCCCTCCTCTCCTCTTCTCCCCTCTTCTCTCCCCTCCCCCTGCCTCTCCTCTCCCCTCCCCATCTCCCCTTCTCTCCTCTCCTCTCCCCTCCCCCTCCTCTCCCATCTCCTCTCATCTCCCCTCCTCTCATCTCCTCTCCCTCCCACTCATCTCCTCTCCCTCCCTCTCATTCTCCTCTCATCTCCCCTCCTCTCCCCTCCAGAATGACATAAAACGTCTTCTAGTTTTTAATTTCCCAGATTGAACTTTTTTTTCAATATCCATGTTTCATCTGTGTAGTTACCACCCATTACTCCACCGAGAGAAGAACAGAAAGCACAATGGACAGATCAAATTGATTTATAACGTCCATTACTATCACAATAACCTGTGTCCCCCTGTTTTATCCACTAACAGCTACATTACTATCACAATAACCTGTGTCCCCCTGTTTCATCCACTAACAGCTACATTACTATAACCTGTTGTATCCACTAACAGCTACATTACTATAACCTGTTTTATCCACTAACAGCTACATTACTATAACCTGTTGTATCCACTAACAGCTACATTACTATCACCTGTTTTATCCACTAACAGCTACATTACAATAACCTGTTGTATCCACTAACAGCTACATTACAATAACCTGTTGTATCCACTAACAGCTACATTACTATAACCTGTTTTATCCACTAACAGCTACATTACTATAACCTGTTTTATCCACTAACAGCTACATTACTATAACCTGTTTTATCCACTAACAGCTACATTACTATAACCTGTTTTATCCACTAACAGCTACATTACTATAACAATAACCTGTTTTATCCACTAACAGCTACATTACTATTACAATAACCTGTTGTATCCACTAACAGCTACATTACTATAACCTGTTTTATCCACTAACAGCTACATTACAATAACCTGTTTTATCCACTAACAGCTACATTACTATAACCTGTTTTATCCACTAACAGCTACATTACAATAACCTGTTTTATCCACTAACAGCTACATTACTATAACCTGTTTTATCCACTAACAGCTACATTACTATTACAATAACCTGTTTTATCCACTAACAGCTACATTACTATAACCTGTTTTATCCACTAACAGCTACATTACTATTACTATAACCTGTTTTATCCACTAACAGCTACATTACTATAACCTGTTTTATCCACTAACAGCTACATTACAATAACCTGTTTTATCCACTAACAGCTACATTACTATTACAATAACCTGTTTTATCCACTAACAGCTACATTACAATAACCTGTTTTATCCACTAACAGCTACATTACAATAACCTGTTTTATCCACTAACAGCTACATTACTATAACCTGTTTTATCCACTAACAGCTACATTACAAACCTATCCACCAGCTACATTTTTATCCACTAACAGCAGCTACATTACTATAACCTGTTTTATCCACTAACAGCTACATTACTATAACCTGTTTTATCCACAACAGCTACATTACTATAACCTGTTTTATCCACTAACAGCTACATTACTATAACCTGTTGTTATCCACTAACAGCTACATTACATTACTATAACCTGTTTTATCCACTAACAGCTACATTACTATTACAATAACCTGTTTTATCCACTAACCTGTTGTATCCACTAACAGCTACATTACTATTACAATAACCTGTTTTATCCACTAACAGCTACATTACTATAACCTGTTTTATCCACTAACAGCCACTAACAGCTACATTATATAACCTGTTGTATCCACTAACAGCTACATTACAATAACCTGTTTTATCCACTAACAGCTACATTACTATAACCTGTTTTATCCAAACAGCTAATTACTATAACCTGTTTTATCCACTAACAGCTACATTACTATAACCTGTTTTATCCACTAACCTGTTGTATCCACTAACAGCTACATTACTATAACCTGTTTTATCCACTAACAGCTACACTTACTATAACCTGTTTTATCCACTAACAGCTACATTACTATAACCTGTTTTATCCACTAACAGCTACATTACAGCTATTACAATAACCTGTTTTATCCACTAACAGCTACATTACTATAACCTGTTTTATCCACTAACCTGTAACCTTTTTATCCACTAACAGCTACATTACTATTACAATAACCTGTTGTATCCACTAACAGCTATAACCATCCACTAACAGCTACATTACTATAACCTGTTTTCCATCCACATTACTACCTGTTTTAGCTACATTACTATTACAATAACCTGTTGTATCCACTAACAGCTACATTACTATAAATAACCTGTTTTATCCACTAACAGCTACATTACTATACAATAACCTGTTTTATCCACTAACAGCTACATTACTAACCTATCCACCAGCTACATTACTATTACTATAACCTGTTGTATCCACTAACAGCTACATTACTATAACCTGTTTTATCCACTATAACCTAACCTGTTTTATCCACTAACAGCTACATTACTATTACAATAACCTGTTTTATCCATTAACAGCTACATTACTATTACAATAACCTGTTTTATCCACTAACAGCTACATTACAATAACCTGTTGTATCCACTAACAGCTACATTACTATTACAATAACCTGTTGTATCCACTAACAGCTACATTACTATTACTATAACCTGTTTTATCCACTAACAGCTACATTACTATAACCTGTTTTATCCACTAACAGCTA
>NW_027040296.1:115000-120793 GCF_034236695.1 Oncorhynchus nerka | reverse complement strand
CTAACAGCTACATTACTATCACAATAACCTGTTTTATCCACTAACAGCTACATTACTATTAAAATAACCTGTTTTATCCACTAACAGCTACATTACTATAACCTGTTTTATCCACTAACAGCTACATTACTATAACCTGTTTTATCCACTAACAGCTACATTACAATAACCTGTTTTATCCACTAACAGCTACATTACTATAACAATAACCTGTTTTATCCACTAACAGCTACATTACAATAACCTGTTTTATCCACTAACAGCTACATTACTATTAAAATAACCTGTTTTATCCACTAACAGCTACATTACAATAACCTGTTTTATCCACTAACAGCTACATTACTATTACAATAACCTGTTTTATCCACTAACAGCTACATTACTATTACAATAACCTGTTTTATCCACTAACAGCTACATTACAATAACCTGTTTTATCCACTAACAGCTACATTACTATAACAATAACCTGTTGTATCCACTAACAGCTACATTACTATAACCTGTTTTATCCACTAACAGCTACATTACAATAACCTGTTGTATCCACTAACAGCTACATTACTATTACAATAACCTGTTGTATCCACTAACAGCTACATTACTATAACCTGTTGTATCCACTAACAGCTACATTACAATAACCTTATTTTCCACCACCCCGACCGACAGAACAGGAGAGCCGGCCGGACGAGACTTCGGGATGAGGGGTTATCGAGATTCTCAACTCAACTAGATGTTCCACTCCTACTGGTCGTCATTCTCCTCCTCCACTACACCCCACCGCCCCCTGCCATCTGGGAAGATAACCCCTCCACTACACCCCACCGCCCCCTGCCATCTGGGAAGATAACCTCTCCACTACACCCCACCGCCCCCTGCCTCTGGGAAGATAACCTCTCCACTACACCCCACCGCCCCCTGCCATCTGGGAAGATAACCTCTCCACTACACCCCACCGACCCCTGCCTCTGGGAAGATAACCCCTCCACTACACCCCACCGCCCCCTGCCTCTGGGAAGATAACCCCTCCACTACACCCCACCGCCCCCTGCCATCTGGGAAGATAACCTCTCCACTACACCCCACCGCCCCCTGCCTCTGGGAAGATAACCCCTCCACTACACCCCACCGCCCCCTGCCATCTGGGAAGATAACCTCTCCACTACACCCCACCGCCCCCTGCCTCTGGGAAGATAACCAACGCTAAGCTAAACAAACCTCTCCTCTCTTTCTCTCTTTTCTCTCTCTGTGTGTGTTGTACCAGGTAGTCCATCCATATCAATGATAGTATGCAGTGGTTGTACTCTATACATTTGGGGAGGGAGAGAGAGAGAGAGAGAGAGAGAAATAGAGAGAGCGCGAGGTAGAGAGAGAGCGCGAGGTAGAGAGAGGTAGAGAGAGAGCGCGAGGTAGAGAGAGAGCGCGAGGTAGAGAGAGAGCGCGAGGTAGAGAGAGAGCGCGAGGTAGAGAGAGAGCGCGAGGTAGAGAGAGAGCGCGAGGTAGAGAGAGCGCGAGAGAGAGAGAGAGAAGCCTGCAGTATGAAGCTGGAGCCCTGGGGGGTTTCTATAGACGTGCATCTCATATCCTCTCTCCACCTCTCCTCTCAGCCCTGGAGGGTGTCAGTGGGGCTCTATGAGCATGCAGACATCCTCTCCCCTATAGAGATGTTCACAGTACTACACACTACACAGTCATAGAGGTGTTCACAGTACTACACACTACACAGCCATAGAGATGTTCACAGTACCACACTACACACGACACAGCCATAGAGGTGTTCACAGTACTACACACTACACAGCCATAGAGGTGTTCACAGTACCACACTACACACTACACAGCCATAGAGGTGTTCACAGTACTACACCCTACACAGCCATAGAGGTGTTCACATCACTACACTCTACACACTACACAGCCATAGAGGTGTTCACATCACTACACTCTACACACTAAACAGCCATAGAGGTGTTCACTGCACTACACAGCCATAGAGGTGTTCACAGTACTACACAGTCATAGAGGTGTTCACAGTACTACACAGCCATAGAGATGTTCACATCACTACACCCTACATAGCCATAGAGGTGTTCACAGTACTACACACTACACACTACACAGTCATAGAGGTGTTCACAGTACTACACACTACACAGTCATAGAGGTGTTCACAGTACTACACACTACACAGTCATAGAGGTGTTCACATCACTACACAGTCATAGAGGTGTTCACAGTACTACACACTACACAGCCATAGAGGTGTTCACATCACTACACACTACACAGCCATAGAGGTGTTCACAGTACTACACACTACACAGCTATAGAGGTGTTCACAGTACTACACACTACACAGTCATAGAGGTGTTCACATCACTACACAGTCATAGAGGTGTTCACAGTACTACACACTACACAGCCATAGAGGTGTTCACATCACTACACACTACACAGTCATAGAGGTGTTCACATCACTACACACTACACAGCCATAGAGGTGTTCACAGTACTACACAGCCATAGAGGTGTTCACAGCACTACACAGCCATAGAGGTGTTCACAGCACTACACACTACACAGTCATAGAGGTGTTCACAGCACTACACACTACACAGCCATAGAGGTGTTCACATCACTACACACTACACAGTCATAGAGGTGTTCACAGTACTACACACTACACAGCCATAGAGGTGTTCACATCACTACACTCTACACACTACACAGCCATAGAGGTGTTCACATCACTACACTCTACACACTACACAGTCATAGAGGTGTTCACAGCACTACACACTACACACTACACAGCCATAGAGATGTTCACAGCACTACACACTACACAGCCATAGAGGTGTTCACATCACTACACACTACACAGCCATAGAGGTGTTCACATCACTACACACTAAACACTACACAGCCATAGAGGTGTTCACATCACTACACACTACACACTACACAGCCATAGAGATGTTCACATCACTACACACTACACAGCCATAGAGGTGTTCACATCACTACACACTACACAGCCATAGAGATGTTCACAGCACTACACACTACACAGCCATAGAGGTGTTCACATCACTACATACTACACAGCCATAGAGATGTTCACATCACTACACACTACACAGTCATAGAGGTGTTCACAGTACTACACTCTACACACTACACAGCTATAGAGGTGTTCACAGTACTACACACTACACAGTCATAGAGGTGTTCACAGTACTACACACTACACAGTCATAGAGGTGTTCACATCACTACACAGTCATAGAGGTGTTCACAGTACTACACACTACACAGCCATAGAGGTGTTCACATCACTACACACTACACAGCCATAGAGATGTTCACATCACTACACACTACACAGTCATAGAGGTGTTCACAGTACTACACTCTACACACTACACAGCTATAGAGGTGTTCACAGTACTACACACTACACAGCCATAGAGATGTTCACAGTACCACACTACACACGACACAGCCATAGAGGTGTTCACAGTACTACACACTACACAGCCATAGAGGTGTTCACAGTACCACACTACACACTACACAGCCATAGAGGTGTTCACAGTACTACACCCTACACAGCCATAGAGGTGTTCACATCACTACACTCTACACACTACACAGCCATAGAGGTGTTCACATCACTACACTCTACACACTAAACAGCCATAGAGGTGTTCACTGCACTACACAGCCATAGAGGTGTTCACAGTACTACACAGTCATAGAGGTGTTCACAGTACTACACAGCCATAGAGATGTTCACATCACTACACCCTACATAGCCATAGAGGTGTTCACAGTACTACACACTACACACTACACAGTCATAGAGGTGTTCACAGTACTACACACTACACAGTCATAGAGGTGTTCACAGGACTACACACTACACAGTCATAGAGGTGTTCACATCACTACACAGTCATAGAGGTGTTCACAGTACTACACACTACACAGCCATAGAGGTGTTCACATCACTACACACTACACAGCCATAGAGGTGTTCACAGTACTACACACTACACAGCTATAGAGGTGTTCACAGTACTACACACTACACAGTCATAGAGGTGTTCACATCACTACACAGTCATAGAGGTGTTCACAGTACTACACACTACACAGCCATAGAGGTGTTCACATCACTACACACTACACAGTCATAGAGGTGTTCACATCACTACACACTACACAGCCATAGAGGTGTTCACAGTACTACACAGCCATAGAGGTGTTCACAGCACTACACAGCCATAGAGGTGTTCACAGCACTACACACTACACAGTCATAGAGGTGTTCACAGCACTACACACTACACAGCCATAGAGGTGTTCACATCACTACACACTACACAGTCATAGAGGTGTTCACAGTACTACACACTACACAGCCATAGAGGTGTTCACATCACTACACTCTACACACTACACAGCCATAGAGGTGTTCACATCACTACACTCTACACACTACACAGTCATAGAGGTGTTCACATCACTACACACTACACAGTCATAGAGGTGTTCACAGTACTACACACTACACAGCCATAGAGGTGTTCACATCACTACACTCTACACACTACACAGCCATAGAGGTGTTCACATCACTACACACTAAACACTACACAGCCATAGAGGTGTTCACATCACTACACACTAAACACTACACAGCCATAGAGGTGTTCACATCACTACACACTACACACTACACAGCCATAGAGATGTTCACAGCACTACATACTACACAGCCATAGAGATGTTCACATCACTACACACTACACAGTCATAGAGGTGTTCACAGTACTACACTCTACACACTACACAGCTATAGAGGTGTTCACAGTACTACACACTACACAGCTATAGAGGTGTTCACAGTACTACACTCTACACACTACACAGCCATAGAGATGTTCACATCACTACACACTACACAGTCAGAGATGTTCACAGCACTACACTCTACACACTACACAGCCATAGAGGTGTTCACAGCACTACACACTACACACTACACAGCCATAGAGATGTTCACAGCACTACACACTACACAGCCATAGAGGTGTTCACATCACTACACACTACACACTACACAGCCATAGAGATGTTCACAGCACTACACACTACACACTACACAGCCATAGAGATGTTCACAGCACTACACACTACACAGCCATAGAGGTGTTCACATCACTACACACTACACAGCCATAGAGGTGTTCACATCACTACACACTAAACACTACACAGCCATAGAGGTGTTCACATCACTACACACTACACACTACACAGCCATAGAGATGTTCACATCACTACACACTACACAGCCATAGAGGTGTTCACATCACTACACACTACACAGCCATAGAGATGTTCACAGCACTACACACTACACAGCCATAGAGGTGTTCACATCACTACATACTACACAGCCATAGAGATGTTCACATCACTACACACTACACAGTCATAGAGGTGTTCACAGTACTACACTCTACACACTACACAGCTATAGAGGTGTTCACAGTACTACACACTACACAGTCATAGAGGTGTTCACAGTACTACACACTACACAGTCATAGAGGTGTTCACATCACTACACAGTCATAGAGGTGTTCACAGTACTACACACTACACAGCCATAGAGGTGTTCACATCACTACACACTACACAGCCATAGAGGTGTTCACAGTACTACACACTACACAGCTATAGAGGTGTTCACAGTACTACACACTACACAGTCAT
>NW_027040296.1:0-110000 GCF_034236695.1 Oncorhynchus nerka | reverse complement strand
AATGTTTTGTACACTCAGTGTATATGGTGGAGTTGAGTTCTCTCAGCTTGGTCCCTTGGGGGATCTCTGGCCCCATCTAATGAAACAGAGAAAGATGAAAGATGGATGGAAATAGAGAGTCACTGATGTAATGGAGGAAATGCTATACTGTCAGCAATTAAAAGGCACAAGGGGCTGTTCTTAGGCACCACGCAACGCAGAGTGCCTGGATTCCCCAGGTCAGCCGTGGTATATTGGCCGTTATATCACAAACTCTCGAGGTGCCTTGATGCTATTATAACCTGGTTACCAACGTAAATAGAACAGGTGGAACTTGATATGTTTTGTCATACCTGTGGTATACGGTCTGATATACCACGGCTTTCAGACAATCAGAATGCAGGGCTCAGGTAACCACCCAGTTTATAATATGGAATATTCCAGTAGTTTTCATCATTCTCTGAACCCAACCCACTAAAACCCCAACACTTGGCTCTGAAATCTCTCGCCTGCCATTGACCACTAGGACTATGTTGTGGTGAATCTTCCACATTACTGCCTGTGGATAGACCAGGTACACCCAGGGGTCCTTGTACCCCAGGTGAGGATAGACCAGGTACACCCAGGGGTCCTTGTACCCCAGGTGAGGATAGACCAGGTACACCCAGGGGTCCTTGTACCCCAGGTGAGGAGGATACACCCAGGTACACCAGGGGTCCTTGTACCCCAGGTGAGGACGACTGGAGTAAGATACTGTACTGCCTGTGGATAGGGTCCTTGTACCCCAGGTGAGGATACACCCAGGTGAGTCCTTGTACCCCAGGTGAGGATAGACCAGGTACACCCAGGGGTCCTTGTACCCCAGGTGAGGATAGACCAGGTACACCCAGGGGTCCTTGTACCCCAGGTGAGGACGACTGGAGTAAGATACAGTACTTCCTGTGGATAGACCAGGTACACCCAGGGGTCCTTGTACCCCAGGTGAGGACGACTGGAGTAAGGTACTATACAGTATTACACATGTAGGGGTTACAGTATACTGTATGGAGTAAGATACAGTACTATACAGTATTACACATGTAGGGGTTACAGTATACTGTATGGAGTAAGATACTATACAGTATTACACATGTAGGGGTTACAGTATACTGTATGGAGTAAGATACAGTACTATACAGTAATACACATGTAGGGGTTACAGTATACTGTATGGAGTAAGATACAGTACTATACAGTATTACACATGTAGGGGTTACAGTATACTGTATGGAGTAAGATACAGTACTATACAGTATTACACATGAAGGGGTTACAGTATACTGTATGGAGTAATATACAGTACAGTATTACACATGTAGGGGTTACAGTATACTGTATGGAGTAAGATACTATACTATACAGTATTACACATGTAGGGGTTACAGTATACTGTATGGAGTGAAATACAGTACTATACAGTATTACACATGTAGGGGTTACAGTATACTGTATGGAGTAAGGTACTGTACAGTATTACACATGTAGGGGTTACGTAGTATAATAGTATAATATTATAGTGTAGTATAATACTTTATAGTACAGTATAATAGTTTATAGTATAGCAGTATAGTATAATAGTATAGTGTAGTATACTACTTTATACTATAGTATAATATTTTATAGTATAGTATAGTATGATAGTATAGTGCAGTATACTACATTATAGTATAGTATACTAGTTTATAGTGTAGTATAATAGTATAGTGTAGTATAATAGCTTATAGTATAGTATACTAGTATAGTGTAGTATAATACGTTATACTATAGTATTACAGTTTATAGTATAGTATAATAGTATAGTGTAGTATCATAGTTTATAGTATAGTATAGTATACTAGTATGGTGTAGTACAGTGTAGTAGAATACATTATACGATAGTATACTAGTTTATAGTATAGTATAATAGTATAGTGTAGTATACTACTTTATACTATAGTATAATAGTTTATAGTATAGTATAGTATAATATTATAGTGTAGTCTCACTGATTACTTCCGGGTTGGAGCGAGCGGTCGCATCCGCGCTCGGTCTGCTTCGGTCTGCAGGTTGTATAACTTTTCATTACATTTCATTATAGTACAACGGTTTGATTTGTCTAATCTTAGCAATTTCTTCTTAGCTAGCTACATAGCCGTCTTTGTATCAAAGATAATTGCGTAATTATCGTATTTCGTCGTCCTCCTATCTGCCCAGCAGCTAGCCAGCTAGCTAACGTTCACCGTCTACCGTAGCACTGTAGTAACTATCACACTCAACTGAACGACTTGATTAGTGTAGTGTTAGCTAGCTACATAGTTGTCTTTGCTGTCTTCGTATCCAATATAATTGTGTAGTTTAGAGTGTGTAGTCTTAGAGCGATTATCTTAATTTACCGAGGTTAGCTAGCCAGCTATTTGTCGTCCTTAACGTAGGAGTCACTCCTAGCTAGCCAACAGCTAGCCAACGTCTACTGAATAGAACTTTCCCATTCCGGTCGCATTCCGCTTCGCTCCACAGGTAGTATCACATTTTCATTTCATTTCATTACAGTCCCAACGGTGTGATTTGTTTGATCGTAGCTAGCTACATAGCTAGCTACATAGCCGTCTTTGTTTCAAAGATAATTGTGTAGTCTAGAGCGATTTTCTAGGTTAGCTAGCCAGCTATTGTCGTTCTTTTAACGCAACGTAACGTAATCAACACTGCTAGCCCCCGAATAGCAGCATTGTAGAAACTTTACACTCAACGGAACGACTTGATTAGTGTAGTGTCAACAACACAGCCACTGCCAGCTAGCCTACAAAGTCAACAACGCAGCCACTGCCAGCTAGCCTACCTCAGCAGTACTGTATCATTTTAATCATTTTAGTCAATTAGATTCTTGCTACGTAAGCTTAACTTTCTGAACATTCGAGACGTGTAGTCCACTTGTCATTCCAATCTCCTTTGCATTAGCGTAGCCTCTTCTCTAGTCTGTCAACTATGTGTCTGTCTATCCCTGTTCTCTCCTCTCTGCACAGACCATACAAACGCTCCACACCGCGTGGCCGCGGCCACCCTAATCTGGTGGTCCCAGCGCGCACGACCCACGTGGAGTTCCAGGTCTCCGGTAGCCTCTGGAACTGCCGATCTGCGGCCAACAAGGCAGAGTTCATCTCAGCCTATGCCTCCCTCCAGTCCCTCGACTTCTTGGCACTGACGGAAACATGGATCACCACAGACAACACCGCTACTCCTACTGCTCTCTCTTCGTCCGCCCACGTGTTCTCGCACACCCCGAGAGCTTCTGGTCAGCGGGGTGGTGGCACCGGGATCCTCATGTCTCCCAAGTGGTCATTGTCTCTTTCTCCCTTACCCATCTGTCTATCGCCTCCTTTGAATTCCATGCTGTCACAGTTACCAGCCCTTTCAAGCTTAACATCCTTATCATTTATCGCCCTCCAGGTTCCCTCGGAGAGTTCATCAATGAGCTTGATGCCTTGATAAGCTCCTTTCCTGAGGACGGCTCACCTCTCACAGTTCTGGGCGACTTTAACCTCCCCACGTCTACCTTTGACTCATTCCTCTCTGCCTCCTTCTTTCCACTCCTCTCCTCTTTTGACCTCACCCTCTCACCTTCCCCCCCTACTCACAAGGCAGGCAATACGCTCGACCTCATCTTTACTAGATGCTGTTCTTCCACTAACCTCATTGCAACTCCCCTCCAAGTCTCCGACCACTACCTTGTATCCTTTTCCCTCTCGCTCTCATCCAACACTTCCCACACTGCCCCTACTCGGATGGTATCGCGCCGTCCCAACCTTCGCTCTCTCTCCCCCGCTACTCTCTCATCTTCCATCCTATCATCTCTTCCCTCTGCTCAAACCTCCAACCTATCTCCTGATTCTGCCTCCTCAACCCTCCTCTCCTCCCTTTCTGCATCCTTTGACTCTCTATGTCCCCTATCCTCCAGGCCGGCTCGGTCCTCCCCTCCCGCTCCGTGGCTCGACGACTCATTGCGAGCTCACAGAACAGGGCTCCGGGCAGCCGAGCGGAAATGGAGGAAAACTCGCCTCCCTGCGGACCTGGCATCCTTTCACTCCCTCCTCTCTACATTTTCCTCCTCTGTCTCTGCTGCTAAAGCCACTTTCTACCACTCTAAATTCCAAGCATCTGCCTCTAACCCTAGGAAGCTCTTTGCCACCTTCTCCTCCCTCCTGAATCCTCCTCCCCCTCCCCCTCCTCCTCTCTGCAGATGACTTCGTCAACCATTTTGAAAAGAAGGTCGACGACATCCGATCCTCGTTTGCTAAGTCAAACGACACCGCTGGTTCTGCTCACACTGCCCTACCCTGTGCTCTGACCTCTTTCTCCCCTCTCTCCAGATGACATCTCGCGTCTTGTGACGGCCGGCCGCCCAACAACCTGCCCGCTTGACCCTATCCCCTCCTCTCTTCTCCAGACCATTTCCGGTGACCTTCTCCCTTACCTCACCTCGCTCATCAACTCATCCCTGACCGCTGGCTACGTCCCTCCCGTCTTCAAGAGAGCGAGAGTTGCACCGCTTCTGAAAAAACCTACACTCGATCCCTCCGATGTCAACAACTACAGACCAGTATCCCTTCTTTCTTTTCTCTCCAAAACTCTTGAACGTGCCGTCCTTGGCCAGCTCTCCCGCTATCTCTCTCAGAATGACCTTCTTGATCCAAATCAGTCAGGTTTCAAGACTAGTCATTCAACTGAGACTGCTCTTCTCTGTATCACGGAGGCTCTCCGCACTGCTAAAGCTAACTCTCTCTCCTCTGCTCTCATCCTTCTAGACCTATCGGCTGCCTTCGATACTGTGAACCATCAGATCCTCCTCTCCACCCTCTCCGAGTTGGGCATCTCCGGCGCGGCCCATGCTTGGATTGCGTCCTACCTGACAGGTCGCTCCTACCAGGTGGCGTGGCGAGAATCTGTCTCCTCACCACGCGCTCTCACCACTGGTGTCCCCCAGGGCTCTGTTCTAGGCCCTCTCCTATTCTCGCTATACACCAAGTCACTTGGCTCTGTCATAACCTCACATGGTCTCTCCTATCATTGCTATGCAGACGACACACAATTAATCTTCTCCTTTCCCCCTCTGATGACCAGGTGGCGAATCGCATCTCTGCATGTCTGGCAGACATATCAGTGTGGATGACGGATCACCACCTCAAGCTGAACCTCGGCAAGACGGAGCTGCTCTTCCTCCCGGGAAGGACTGCCCGTTCCATGATCTCGCCATCACGGTTGACAACTCCATCGTGTCCTCCTCCCAGAGCGCTAAGAACCTTGGCGTGATCCTGGACAACACCCTGTCGTTCTCAACTAACATCAAGGCGGTGGCCCGTTCCTGTAGGTTCATGCTCTACAACATCCGCAGAGTACGACCCTGCCTCACACAGGAAGCGGCGCAGGTCCTAATCCAGGCACTTGTCATCTCCCGTCTGGATTACTGCAACTCGCTGTTGGCTGGGCTCCCTGCCTGTGCCATTAAACCCCTACAACTCATCCAAAACGCCGCAGCCCGTCTGGTGTTCAACCTTCCCAAGTTCTCTCACGTCACCCCGCTCCTCCGCTCTCTCCACTGGCTTCCAGTTGAAGCTCGCATCCGCTACAAGACCATGGTGCTTGCCTACGGAGCTGTGAGGGGAACGGCACCTCAGTACCTCCAGGCTCTGATCAGGCCCTACACCCAAATAAGGGCACTGCGTTCATCCACCTCTGGCCTGCTCGCCTCCCTACCACTGAGGAAGTACAGTTCCCGCTCAGCCCAGTCAAAACTGTTCGCTGCTCTGGCCCCCCAATGGTGGAACAAACTCCCTCACGACGCCAGGACAGCGGAGTCAATCACCACCTTCCGGAGACACCTGAAACCCCACCTCTTTAAGGAATACCTAGGATAGGATAAAGTAATCCTTCTCACCCCCCCTTAAAAGATTTAGATGCACTATTGTAAAGTGGCTGTTCCACTGGATGTCATAAGGTGAAAGCACCAATTTGTAAGTCGCTCTGGATAAGAGCGTCTGCTAAATGACTTAAATGTAAATGTAAATGTAGTATAATAGTATAATGTAGTATAGTATAATAGTATAATAGTATAGTGCAGTATACTACTTTATAGTGTAGTGTAGTATAATAGTTTATAGTATAGTATACTAGTATAGTGTAGTATAATACTTTATAGTGTAGTGTAGTATAATAGTTTATAGTATAGTATACTAGTATAGTGTAGTATAATAACTTATAGTATAGTATACTAGTATAGTGTAGTATAGTGTATTATAATATGTTATACTATAGTATTACAGTTTATAGTATAGTATAATAGTATAGTGTAGTATAATAGTTTATCGTATAGTATAGTATACTAGTATGGTGTAGTACAGTGTAGTAGAATACATTATACCATAGTATACTAGTTTATAGTATAGTATAATAGTATAGTGTAGTACAATAGTTTATAGTATAGTATAGTATAGTATACTAGTATAGTATAGTATAATAGTCTATAGTACAGTATAGTATAGTATACTAGTATAGTGTTGTATAGTGTAGTATAGTGTAGTATCATAGTATAGTGTGGTATAATAGTTTATAGTATAGTATACTAGTATGGTGTAGTATAGTGTAGTATAATACGTTATACTATAGTATACTAGTTTATAGTATAGTGTAATAGTATAGTGTAGTATCATAGTTTATAGTATAGTATAGTATACTAGCATGGTGTAGTATAGTGTAGTATAATACGTTGTACTACAGTATACTAGTTTATAGTAGTACGGGTAGTCACATTGCATAACATCGAACATCCAAAGAGAGTCTATGTTACTGGATGAGGCGTTATATAGAACCATCACTGACATGAAGCCATCCAGTCACATGACAGTGGTCTTTATTCCTGACAGGACACTGCTACTATAAGGTCACCCTAAAGCCCTTACAGCCCCTCGACCTTCCCATGTAGACCTCTTCATCTACTAGGCAGAACTACAGAGTACAGTGATCATCCTGTCTTGGGGTTGGCTTTGCCCCCCGCCTTGTCTCAGGATGGTAAGTTGGTGGTTGAAGATATCCCTCTAGTGGTGTGGGGGCTGTGCTTTGGCAAAGTGGGTAGGGTTATATCCTTCCTGTTTGGCCCTGTCCAGAGGTATCATCGGATGTGACCACAGTGTCTCCTGACCCCTCCTGTCTCAGCCTCCAGTATTTATGCTGCAGGGGGGCTAGGGTCAGTTTGTTATATCTGGAGTACTTCTCCTGTCCTATCCGGTGTCCTGTGTGGATTTAAGTATGCCCTCTCTAATTCTCTCTTTCTCTCTTTCTTTCGGAGGACCTGAGCCCTAGGACCATGCCTCAGGACTACCTGGCATGATGACTCCTTGCTGTCCCCAGTCCACCTGGCTGTGCTGCTGCTCCAGTTTCAACTGTTCTGCCTGTGATTATTATTTGACCATGCTGGTCATTTATGAACATTTGAACAGCTTGGCCATGTTCTGTTATAATCTCCACCTGGCACAGCCAGAAGAGGACTGGCCACCCCACATAGCCTGGTTCCTCTCTAGGTTTCTTCCTAGGTTCTGGCCTTTCTAGGGAGTTTTTCCTAGCCACGTGTGCTTCTATACCTGCATTGCTTGCAGTTTGGTGTTTTAGGCTGGGTTTCTGTACAGCACTTTGAGATATCAGCTGATGTACGAAGGGCTATATAAATACATTTGATTTGATTTACAGTAAAGAGCCTATTTTACTATGCTGAACGGTCCATTTCATTCACAGTTCACACTCAAAATAAAACCTCATTGAACCAAACTGCAGTCTATTCCCTTTCAGATAAAACAAACATAATTTATCAGTGACTCCTCTGCTGACCTCTATAGCTTCTACCAGCTGCAGCCCACTGGGTTCCCCTCCCCTCCCCTCCTCTCCTCTCCTCTCCTCTCTTCTCCTCTCTTCTCCCCTCTTGTCCTCTCTCTCCTCTCCTCTCTTCTCTTCTCTTCTCTTCTCCCCTCTCTCTCTCGTCTCTCTCCTCTCCTTTCCTCTCTCCCCTCACATCTCGCTGCCGTACCCTTCCCCTCCCCCTGTATCTCCATCCACTCCTCTCCGATCTCTCCCCCGTATCTCCCCCGTATCTCCCTCTACTCCTCCCCTCTCTCTCCCCAGCTCCCTACTCCTTCTCCTCCCCCAGCTCCCTACTCCTTCTCCTCCCCCAGCTCCCTACTCCTTCTCCTCCCCCTTTCTCCCTACTCCTCCCTCCTCTCCTCCCCCCGCTCCCTACTCCTTCTCCTCCGCCCAGCTCCCTACTCCTTCTCCTCCCCGCCGCTCCCTACTCCTTCTCCTCTGCCCAGCTCCCTACTCCTTCTCCTGCCCCCAGCTCCCTACTCCTTCTCCTCCCCCCAGCTCCCTACTCCTTCTCCTCCCCCCAGCTCCCTACTCATTCTCCTCCCCCCAGCTCCCTACTCCTTCTCCTCCCCCCAGCTCCCTACTCCTTCTCCTCCCCCCAGCTCCCTACTCCTTCTCCCCCCCCAGCTCCCTACTCCTTCTCCCCCAGCTCCCTACTCCTTCTCCCCCCCCCAGCTCCCTACTCCTTCTCCCCCAGCTCCCTTCCTTCTCTCCCCCAGCTCCCTACTCCTTCTCCTCCCCCAGCTCCCTACTCCTTCTCCCCCCCAGCTCCCTACTCCTTCTCCCCCAGCTCCCTACTCCTTCTCCTCCCCCAGCTCCCTACTCCTTCTCCTCCCCCAGCTCCCTACTCCTTCTCCTCCCCCAGCTCCCTACTCCTTCTCCCCCAGCTCCCTATTCCTTCTCCTCCCCCCCATCTCCCTATTCCTTCTCCTCCCCCAGCTCCCTACTCCTTCTCCTCCCCCAGCTCCCTACTCCTTCTCCTCCCCCAACTCCCTACTCCTTCTCTTCCCCCCTCCCTACTCCTTCTCCTCCCTCCCTTCTCCTCCCCCAGCTCCCTACTCCTTCTCCTCCCCCCCAGCTCCCTACTCCTTCTCCTCCCCCCAGCTCCCTACTCCTTCTCCTCCCCCCAGCTCCCTACTCCTTCTCCTCCCCCAGCTCCCTACTCCTTCTCCTCCCCCCAGCTCCCTACTCCTTCTCCTCCCCCAGCTCCCTACTCCTTCTCCTCCCCCAGCTCCCTACTCCTTCTCCTCCCCCAGCTCCCTACTCCTTCTCCTCCCCCAGCTCCCTACTCCTTCTCCTCCCCCAGCTCCCTACTCCTTCTCCTCCCCCAGCTCCCTACTCCTTCTCCCTCCCCCCAGCTCCCTACTCCTTCTCCTCCCCCAGCTCCCTACTCCTTCTCCTCCCCCCCAGCTCCCTACTCCTTCTCCTCCCCCAGCTCCCTACTCCTTCTCCTCCCCCAGCTCCCTACTCCTTCTTCTCCACCCAGCTCCCTACTCCTTCTCCTCCCCCAGCTCCCTACTCCTTCTCCTCCCCCCCATTTTCACACCATCTCTCCATTGTTATGTTACATGACCAGCGTAGCTTTAACTGTGTGTGTGTGTGTGTGTGTGTGTGTGTGTGTGTGTGTGTGTGTGTGTGTGTGTGTGTGTGTGTGTGTGTGTGTGTGTGTGTGTGTGTGTGTAGACAGAGTGCTGTAGATTAATAAATCATAATGTTGCCGTGAGAGCCACCTCTGTCACCTTCATTGTTTATTCTCACACCTCAACTCCCCCAGGGGGCAGGCGGAGAAAGGGATGGAAGTATTTAGCGAGAGAGAGAGAGAGAGAGAGAGACAGAGAGACAGAGAGAGAGAGAGAGAGACACAGAGAGAGACACAGAGAGAGACACAGAGAGAGAGACACAGAGAGAGACAGAGAGAGAGAGAGACAAAGAGAGAGGGAGACAGAGAGAGAGACAGAGAGTGAGAGACAAAGAGAGACAGAGAGAGACACAGAGAGAGAGAGAGGGAGATAGAGAGACAGAGAGAGAGAGACTACTACAGACCTGCCATTACACCCTAACTACAGACCTGCCATTACACCCTAACTACAGACCTGCCATTACACCCTAACTACAGACCTGCCATTACACCCTAACTACAGACCAGCCATTACACCCTAACCTGTATAGACCTGCCATTACACCCTAACTACAGACCTGCCATTACACACTAACTACAGACCTGCCATTACACCCTAACTACAGACCTGCCATTACACCCTAACTACAGACCTGCCATTACACCCTAACTACAGACCTGCCATTACACCCTAACTACAGACCTGCCATTACACCCTAACTATAGACCTGCCATTACACCCTAACTACAGACCTGCCATTACACCCTAACTACAGACCTGCCATTACACCCTAACCTGTATAGACCTGCCATTACACCCTAACTATAGACCTACCATTACACCCTAACTATAGACCTGCCATTACACCCTAACTACAGACCTGCCATTACACCCTAACTACAGACCTGCCATTACACCCTAACTACAGACCTGCCATTACACCCTAACCTGTACAGACCTGTCATTACACCCTAACTACAGACCTGCCATTACACCCTAACTATAGACCTGCCATTACACCCTAACCTGTACAGACCTGTCATTACACCCTAACTACAGACCTGCCATTACACCCTAACTACAGACCTGCCATTACACCCTAACCTGTATAGACCTGCCATTACACCCTAACTACAGACCTGCCATTACACCCTAACTATAGACCTGCCATTACACCCTAACTACAGACCTGCCATTACACCCTAACTATAGACCTGCCATTACACCCTAACTATAGACCTACCATTACACCCTAACTACAGACCTGAATTACACCCTAACTACAGACCTGCCATTACACCCTAACTACAGACCTGCCATTACACCCCAACTACAGACCTGCCATTACACCCTAACTACAGACCTGTCATTACACCCTAACTACAGACCTGCCATTACACCCCAACTACAGACCTGCCATTACACCCTAACTACAGACCTGCCATTACACCCCAACTACAGACCTGTCATTACACCCTAACTACAAACCTGCCATTACACCCTAACTACAGACCTGCCATTACACCCTAACTACAGACCTGCCATTACACCCTAACTACAGACCTGCCATTACACCCTAACTACAGACCTGCCATTACACCCTAACTACAGACCTGCCATTACACCCTAACTACAGACCTGCCATTACACCCTAACTACAGACCTGCCATTACACCCTAACTACAGACCTGCCATTACACCCTAACCTGTATAGACTTGCCATTACACCCTAACTACAGACCTGCCATTACACCCTAACCTGTACAGACCTGTCATTACACCCTAACTACAGACCTGCCATTACACCCTAACTATAGACCTGCCATTACACCCTAACCTGTACAGACCTGTCATTACACCCTAACCTGTACAGACCTGCCATTACACCCTAACCTGTACAGACCTGCCATTACACCCTAACTACAGACCTGCCATTACACCCTAACTACAGACCTGCCATTTCACCCTAACCTGTATAGACTTGCCATTACACCCTAACTACAGACCTGCCATTTCACCCTAACCTGTATAGACTTGCCATTACACCCTAACTACAGACCTGCCATTTCACCCTAACCTGTATAGACTTGCCATTACACCCTAACTACAGACCTGCCATTACACCCTAACTACAGACCTGCCATTACACCCCAACTACAGACCTGCCATTACACCCCAACTACAGACCTGCCATTACACCCCAACTACAGACCTACCATTACACCCTAACTACAGACCTGCCATTACACCCCAACTACAGACCTGCCATTACACCCCAACTACAGACCTGCCATTACACCCTAACTACAGACCTACCATTACACCCTAACTACAGACCTGCCATTACACCCTAACTACAGACCTGCCATTACACCCTAACTACAGACCTGCCATTACACCCTAACCTGTTTTTATTGTGTTTATATTGTAGATTATTACAGTGTTTATTATCTATATTACTAAAGAGCTGCAATGATTTCAACGTACTGTTTTACACCTGCTGTATCCTGTGCAGGTGTAAAAGTTGACACGTTCGTCAGCACATCATTGTAGTAGAGTCAACTGTCATTACATTAGTGTGTGACCTATTTGTTGAGTAGGCATGGCCAGGTGTAAATGGACCCGTATGGATTAAAACCATGTTGAAACTGTAGGTGTGGTGGTGGAGCCCTCCCTTCAGAGGTTTATTTAGGACTAACAACATGGACCCCAACCCAGAATCCTCCAGCAGACACACCTGAGGAGGACTGTATAAAAAGCCCAGGACTGACCAGACAGAATCACACATCAAGACTCTCCAAAGCATCTCCAGGACCAAGAAGCCATCTAGAGTATCTCCACTGTCAGATCCAAGGAGCCATCCAGTCTCTCCTCTCCACACACTGAAGATGGAGCAAAGCCCCTCTCTCACCCTGCTGCTGCTGCTGCTGCTGGGCCTCTCTCAGGCCAACCATCTCATGGAGGATGGAAGTGGACCAGAGATCCTAACAGACAACCCTGAGGCTGTAGACATCACTGAGAGAATTCTGACCACTAATAACGGCTCCAGTCAGTTCCTGTTGGAGGGGGACATGGTGGCACCAACAACCAGAAACGCCATGATTTGCTATAGGTACAACCAACACACACTGAAAACAATATTGTGCAAATTCTGCTTTTAAAACTATCTGCATCAGCTTATTTAGTATTTCCAACACAAGGTATTTTTAAGTTTAATATACTTCACTTTTAGTGTTGCAGAAAGTTGCATGATCACAAAATATACTTCGCTTCGTTAAAACCTGCATACAAACATTGTGTAGAAAGTAGCATTATAAAGTCAAAAGAATGTGTAATTACCCACAATCCTCTAAAAACAGAGACAGGTGTCAAAAAGTTGTTGCTAGAACTTAAAGTTAGTAAGTTGAGGGAACATTTCCCTTGGAGTTGTTTTTACGTGCATCTTATGTTGATATATTTACATATTTACATTTCAGGTTGGTTAAACGAGTGAAGTAGAGTAAAGTACTAATTATATTGAAGTAAAGATAACAAATATATTTTTTATGTCAAAATAATTGTATTTTCAAATATAATTGACTAACACCCTGAATGTTATTATACAGTGCAGGGTGCTTCTGGCAAAAAGGCTCCAACGGACTGGTTGAAGTGCCCTACACAGTGAGCAGTAGCTTCAGTTCCTCTGACAAGCAGGGCATTGAAAACGCCCTCCGGGCCTTCCCTTCCAAGACCTGCATTCGCTTCGTGCCTCGGCAGAATCAGGTTGACTTCATCAGCTACGAGCCCAGAGACGGGTGCTGGTCCTCTCTTGGGAGAGTGGGAGGCCAACAGACGGTCTCTCTCCAAATGAACAGGTGTGTTTACTTCGGCATCATTCAGCACGAGACTCTCCACGCTCTGGGCTTCCAACACGAACAAACCAGGAGCGACCGTGACGAGTACGTCACCATCAACTGGAGTAACATCGACTCTAACATGGCCTTTAACTTTGATAGATCAAACACCAACAACCTGAACACTCCCTATGACTACAGCTCTGTCATGCACTATGGAAAAACTGCCTTCTCTGTCAACGGGATGGACACCATCACCCCCATCCCCAACCCCAACGTGCCCATCGGCCAGAGACAGGGGTTGTCCACCACGGACATCCTGAGGATCAACAGACTCTACGGCTGCTGAGAGGAAGACATCAGGTCACAGGAGAAAAGTCTGGAAAAGACCAGATGAAGGAAGTCAAGTCTGACATATATAATGTTATCTTATTGATTTAAAATCATTGTTGAGTTGTAACTTTTAAAAATGATCAATGCTGTAGTTGTGTAGTTCTCAAATTATTTTAATTATATGACTTAATTAATTATCTAAAATAAACCAGATTGAAAGCAGATGCTATTGTTTAATTCTAGTGTTCCATAGTGTGTGTGTTTGTCTGTGTGTGAGTGAGTGAGTGAGTGAGTGAGTGAGTGAGTGAGTGAGTGAGTGAGTGAGTGAGTGAGTGAGTGAGTGAGTGAGTGAGTGAGTGAGTGAGTGAGTGAGTGAGTGAGTGAGTGAGTGAGTGAGTGAGTGAGTGAGTGAGCGAGCGAGAGAGAGAGAGAGTTAACAGACTGGGCACAAGTCCTCCATGTCTGTCCTGATCCAAGAGATTCTTCCTCCAATCAGCATTAGAGTTACATCACTTCTGTCACAACTACAATGACATCATTTCTCTCACCTAAACACAATAAGACACTAGGAATATTCACAACTACAACGACATCATTTCTCTCACCTAAACACAATAAGACACTAGGAATATTCACAACTACAATGACATGAAAGATAATAATTATTTTTGGAAGAGAATGAAGGAGGCTGACAGAGGACAACATAAATATCTGCTCTGGGAATCTGACAACAAAGCAGAAATAAAAATCAACCACACGGTATTTTCTTGTTAAGATTTATACTGTAGATGTAACTGGTCTGGTCTGCTAAAATCATCACTTCAAAGTGGAGTCACATGTCCCCCAAAAAATACAGGTTTCTCCTCAAAATGTTTTAAAATGCTGTACATTGAATCTTATCACATAACAAGATAGACTAACGAACCAAAATGTTCTGCAGACATGCTGACATCTCTCTCTATGTATCTTGGATCTTGGAGGGCACTACGGTGTTGAACGCTGAGCTGTAGTCAATGAACAGCATTCTTACGTAGGTGTTCCTTTTGTCCAGGTGGGAAAGGGCAGTGTGGAGTGCAATAGAGATTGCATCATCTGTGGATCTGTTGGGGCGGTATGCAAATTGGACTGGGTCTAGGGTGTCTGGGATGATTGTGTTAATGGGTGTCATGCCCGGACATTCAAAGAATTTGATAGCTACAGATGTGAGTGCTAATTTAAATAGGTTACCATGGTGTTCTTGTGCACAGAGACTATGGTGGTCTGCTTGAAAAATGTAGGTCTTACAGACTGGGTCAGGGAGAGTTTGAAAATGTCAGTGAATACACTTGTCAGCGCATGCTCGGAGAACACGTCCTGGTAATCCATCTGGCCCTGCGGGCTTTGTGAACGTTCAACTGTTTAAAAAGGTCACATCGGCTATGGAAAGCATGATCACAAAGTCATCCAGAACAGATGGTGCTCTCACGCATGGTTCAGTGTTGCTCGGCTCAGAGCAAATGTAGCATGCATTTAGCACATCTGGTAGGCTTGTGTCACTGGGCAGCTCGTGGCTGGGTTTCCCTTTGTAATCCTTAATCCATTGTTCCAAGATGGCGTAGCAGTCAGACGTCTTGTCGTGTCTAAACACTCTCCTGCAATCCGCCTCACCCAATGTAGCGTGGATCTGCTTTTTTTCTAAAGTATTTATATTTACTTCGGATCCGGAACCCCTCAACTGAAGCTAGCCAGCTAACTACCAGCTATCAGTCAGCAAACCATTGCTAGCGGTCATCAAATCAAATCAAATTGTATTTGTCACATACACATGGTTAGCAGATGTTAATGCGAGTGTAGCGAAATGCTTGTGCTTCTAGTTCCGACAATGCAGTAATAACCAACAAGTAATCTAACTAACAATTCCAAAACTACTGTCTTATACACACAAGTGTAAGGGGCTAAAGAATATGTACATAAAGATATATGAATGAGTGATGGTACAGAGCGGCATAGGCAAGATGCAGTAGATGGTATCGAGTATAGTATATACATATGAGATGAGTATGTAAACAAAGTGGCATAGTTAAAGTGGCTAGTGATACATGTACTACATAAAGATGCAGTAGATGATATAGAGTACATAGGAGATGAATAATGTAGGGTATGTAAACATTATATTAGGTAGCATTGTTTAAAGTGGCTAGTGATATATTTTACATCATTTCCCATCAATTCCCATTATTAAAGTGGCTGGAGTTGAGTCAGTGTGTTGCCAGCAGCCACTCAATGTTAGTGGTGGCTGTTTAACAGTCTGATGGCCGTGAGATAGAAGCTGTTTTTCAGTCTCTCGGTCCCAGCTTTGATGCACCTGTACTGACCTCGCCTTCTGGATGATAGCGGGGTGAACAGGCAGTGGCTCGGGTGGTTGTTGTCCCTGATGATCTTTATGGCCTTCCTGTAACATTGGATGGTGTTGGTGTCCTGGAGGGCAGGTAGTTTGCCCCCGGTGATGCGTTGTGCAGACCTCACTACCCTCTGGAGAGCCTTACGGTTGTGGGCGGAGCAGTTGCCGTACCAGGCGGTGATACAGCCCGCCAGGATGCTCTCGATTGTGCTCAGTTACCTTAGCTTTCTTGGGAACAGGAACAATGGTGGCCCTCTTGAAGCATGTGGGAACAGCAGACTGGGATAGGGATTGATTGAATATGTCCGTAAACACACCAGCCAGCTGGTCTGCGCATGGTATGAGGGCGCGGCTGGGGATGCCGTCTGCGCCTGCAGCCTTGCGAGGGTTAACACGTTTAAATGTTTTACTCACCTCGGCTGCAGTGAAGGAGAGGCCGCATGCTTTGGTTGCAGGCCGTGTCAGTGGCACTGTATTGTCCTCAAAGCGGGCAAAAAGTTATTTAGTCTGCCTGGGAGCAAGACATCCTGGTCCGTGTAAAGAATTGCTATTATGCAGGAGACCAACCTACTGCTAAATACATGGCTATTGCATTGTTATAACTGAGACAACACATAGCAACGTATTTTCACAGTAAAGCCTGTGGGGTCCCCTACAGGACAGCTCCCACATTACACACATAATCTCCCTTTTTTAACTGAACACTGTGTGCCCGAAGAAGATCCTACGATGACGGACAGACAACTGAGCCAATGGCGGAAGACTACAGACTACAACCAGCTGAACCAATCCGGAGATCCGATCTTCCTAGGGTCAACCTACTTTCTGTGACGTATATAAGAGCTGTGCTGACTGTTTACGCTCTCTCTGCCTGCCGTTCCACACGAACTAACGGAAGAGCCGTAATTACGCTGTACTACATATTTTCACTCTGAATAAACTGTTTACTTGTCATAAAATTTACTACTTAGTCTGAATCGATCCTTGACCGGCTCACCCATCTACATATCTAATTACTAACAGAACTTGGTACGCAGAGGATGGTTAACTAACGGTCCAGTCGAAGCGAGCAGATTGGGTATGAGAGAGGGGGTGAGTTCGTGGAAAGGACGATTCGATTTTCGGGGGGTGGACAACAATTCTGCTCAACTCGGGAAACTGATCTAAAGGTGCACCATAAATAAGGTAAGCAAAACCTGTTAAATCAAACTTTGCATATTGTCGTATAGTCAGTCTAAATTTTGATCAGTATTTCCGAGTAAGTATGAATTCTTGTGTAAATTTATAAATTTGCTGACGAGTCGAAAAGAACAGTGTAGTGAAGATATGTAGAAACAAGCCAGCGACGGCTGGTGTGATATAAATCATTGATGAGATATCAGTAGGGGATAGTTAATTACTATTCATTAAATCTGGCGCCGAGGGGATAGATTGTGTAATTTTGTCCCGTGACCCGGTCAGCGCAGTCTGATAGCTTTCAATGATGAGGGATCACTTTTGAGGCCTGTAGTTCCGATAGGGGTCGAACATATATATAAATTCAGTTTCGATAGGGGTCGGACATGTGTATAATTTTGATAAGGGATCAGCACGATAGAGATTAGGGATAGATATCAGTAAGGGGATAGCAAATTGCTATTCATTAAACCTGGCGCCGAGGTTGTCCCGCGACTCGGTCGAAGTCCAGTCTGATAAGAGGTCCAATGATAAAGATAAGCTGATAGGGATCAGAGAGAACGTGTATTAATTCTGATATTGTTAATTCGATAGGGGTCAGTAGGGGATAGAGTTGAATTCTAGAGTTGAATTCTATCCAGTAATTCCGCTTAGTTCGGTCTGATAGGGGTCGATTAATAAGAGGTCAGAGATATAACCTGTAATTGTGTGTTTTGTCTTGTTTTGTCTATTTGTAACTGTTTATATGAAAATGCAAGGTGGTTGTAATGGTTTCCATTAAGATTGTTGGTGGTTACATAGAGAGAAAGAGGCAGAAAAGAAAAAATCACGTAGGGGTCAGATACGAAGGGAGCGAGATTGATGAGAATCCTGATTGAGGGAAAACTTTGGGCGTTTAGGTTGGTGCTGTTTTCTGTTGTTCAGATGCCGGAGTAACAAATGCAGATAACTGAAAATTGGGTCTATTTGCGGAGAATCTCAGTTCCATAAGCATTGGTGGTTCAGTGGTAGAATTCTCGCCTGCCACGTGGGAGGCCGGGGTTCGGTTCCCAGCTGAGGTGTAAAGAATAGTTATATATGTCTGAGTTTTTGGTTGTAATTGAACTGGTTGTTTTGCAGAGAAAGTTATAGTCACTAGTATTGGTATAAGATATAAACTGAACGTTTTAAATAGTTTGTTTGGTTCAAATTGAAAGACTAATTCATTCAACTTAATATAAGAACGGAGATTTTGATGCAAGGCGATGTCTGTTCACTAAAT
This sequence comes from Oncorhynchus nerka, assembly GCF_034236695.1. Lineage (NCBI taxonomy): Eukaryota > Metazoa > Chordata > Actinopteri > Salmoniformes > Salmonidae > Oncorhynchus > Oncorhynchus nerka. Next base: position 91,499 of record NW_027040296.1, on the reverse strand, counting down.
GATTTGTTGGGAATAATACATTGGGAAAAGAGTCGTAATTAAAAATGCTAATTCAAAGACGAGACAGTAACTTAAATCAAATTAATTCTGAATAATAACGGGGGAACAATTACGATAGATTTGTGTCCATCGAAATGTTTTTATAAGATTAGCGAATTGAGAGATGTTGATTGATGTTGTAAACTCTAATTCAGGATTCAACAGATGTGATAAATTAGGTTTGGTTTATCGAACCCGAAATACTGTTGTTGCAGACAGCCAACCATTATTTACAATGAGTTGAAAATCGTTGCGAAATGAGTCAAGATTGAGCGCTTGTTGATGACATCACTAGCGAGGTTTCCGTCGCCACGGAAATGATGTCTTGACTGGGGGTGACAGAGAAAATGGTTAGTGTCCTTCAAAGGGCGTTAATGTTGAGTCACTTTTCAGAAGATGATAAACATTTCGAAATACATTTTTAAAAAAGGAGTATGTAAATCGTCAGGAAAGATGCTAAAAACTAGCAGCTGATTCGCTGGGTGGGTATCATTGATTTGTGGCGTTTATTTGGACTGTAATTGGGCCGTGAGAGAGAGGGATTGGATGTCTGAGTCATAAAACATCGTGATGGTGGATTCTGATGGTTGTTGATTCTTGGTTTGATCGTTTGAATAGCACCAGTGAATTTGAGCACTGTTTCCATTATGTGGAACGGTGTCAGGGTATTAATGGTGAAAAGCAACCTCTATGGTAAAACATTGTACATGTTTCGGTAAACTAGCGAGGTTGAATTTGGTTATTTGAACATTTCCCTTGATACGTAGACATACGTAACAGGGGCAAGTTGTTTTTCCTTGAGGAACACGCAGATGGTGTTTTGTTTTATTGAGATGTAAATGTGAGTTGAAGGAGCCAAGGGAAAATATGTTATTTTTATTAAATATCAGGGATTATAATCTTGGGGAGAATGAGGCCATAAATGACCAAATTGGAAAGGCCTGGAAGTTTTGATTAATCATTAAGGTTTGCAAATATATACACATAAAACATTTGTTAGGACTATTTGTTTTGGTGCAAAGGTATTTTAAAGAGACACGCTCAAATATGGAACTTTATGAGTTTTTATTTTATGAGTTTTAAATTACACAAGTGAATTTGGATTTTAAGGATAAAGGGTTCTTTAATATGTCTAGTGTAGTATAGAACTTGACTATAAAAGGGTGGGTTGACTCATGGACCTTATCATCACTGTCTTCTAAGGTCTGATCAGCCTTGGGGGAGAGCCATTGGTATAATGAATGTGGTCATATTGAGTACTAGTTTTAAGGTAAATTCATTATAAAGGAGTTTAGGTTAGGAGGTTAGGATAGGATATATATTAAGCCAATAGGGCAGGGAATTACATAGAAAAATAAGTTTCAGTTCTTAGGGGTGATAAATCACTGTAGACAAGGAATTCTGCACTCTGCAACATATATTAAATTCATGTTATTGTCAGATAGAATACTGAGAGTCCTTGAAGGAAGGATTTTGATATGATAAGCATTTGTTTTGAATTTTTTTTTTTTTTTTTTACCATTAGGGGTAAAAAAAAAAAATAGTATTAAATTTAACAGGTATATAGGACATCTGTGATGATTTAGGATTATTGTTAGGTTGATTAAGGAAATGTAAGGACTTTAGAGATTGACACTCATAGACATGATTTTGGATAAAGTCAAACAGTTAGAAGCTTAGTGGTATTTGAGAAATATGAGAGAAAAGGTTTAAATTGGTAAATATATATTTAAGAAAATATATAAGTAGCGCAGATGGTTCTTAAGTAGATAAGAAACTTGACAGGGAATTGGTACTGGATTGACGCCCAAGGGAGAATTGGACATGTGGAAAACTAAAAGGGACTCCTTCATGATGTCAGACATAAGGATAATATACTAATCTTACCTAAGTCAGTATTTAGAGTAGGTAAGGTTGATACCTGGGCAGAGTCAGGTATCAAAAGGGGGATGGGTAAATTGTGGTCTAGGATAGGATGGGGCTTATTGGATAGGAAACTAAAAAAAAAAAATGTAAGCTAACAATTGGGAATAGAAGTTAAAGATATAATCAGATAAAACATATGAGAAATTGTTTGTTAACCAAGCCTGTATGTCCAGGATTTTATGCATTACAGGTGAACTACAGGTGAAGTCACTCAATCCAGTCCCAGAGGCTTGGGGACCATAGAAGACCCCTGGTTACAGCTAGCTGAAAGAGCTACCCAGATTCATATCGCACGGCGGAAGGGTAAGACACTTTTTTCACTGTCGGACAATAAACAGAGTTCGGGAGAAGAACTGGAATTAACAGAATTCCGGGGGCCAACTCTCGAATGAAGTAACCCTACCTGTCCTATCACCCCTGTTTTTGTTCATAGAAGTGAAGATGTGTCTGGCTCTGGCTAAGTGATGTGTATTTTGTTCCAAAATAAGCATAAGAGATCCCTAGATCTGGGTAGATAAGAAGTTAGAATAGAGATTACACGGTAACCGACTTCGGACAGTTCTAGGATTGGAGAAGAGGGTATCCTTATAGCATGGAGGATCCCACAAGGGTGGATAGGTTTTCCATGATATGGGGAAACCTGGGAGCAATGTTGAACTTTGTAAAGGTGATGAAATCCTATTAACCATCAAAACTATTAAGCTCTCTGATGCAGGCACTCACACCCTCGGACTACAAAGGACGAGGACAGACATGATGGGTGTGTTTTCTATCAAGGTACTGCCAAGACCAGAGGTAACCGGACACACTCCTCTACCACCACTGTGTTAAAAATACCATTCAGGTAATTAATGTTAGAGACTATTCGGCTATTGATCAATTAGAAACTGAGACTGGTTTTGATAGTAGGGACAATTTGTGGCTGTCTTATATGAGGTACACAGCTAAAACCCTGAGAGGAAAGGACTGTATTATTTGAAGTTATGCTAGACCTGTTCTGGCTACACCCATTTGCTGTAGGAGAAGGAGAGGGGTGGTTGTGTATTTTGAGAAGTTTTTTACCAGGTTAAGCCCAATTCAACCCTCTGTTCCTCTTTGAGCCTTGTGTTTCCTGCAGTACCTCCTCATCGGGCCTCTTGGGGTGTTGAGGCATATGGGGGCAATTACGAGTGCATCACGGGTACAGGTAATGGCATTGATTATGGGAGATTGCCTGAAGCTGATTGCAGGAGTAACATAACCATTAATTCCACTTGGCCAGTTACAGGCCTAAACCAAACTAGTGGTCTGGCTGATGTATGTTGGATGAGTGGAGCCAAAAGAGTGCTGAGACCCATTCTTAGAGGAGAATGGCAAGGTACGTGTGGTCTGACCAGTTTGATAATTCCACTGACCATTGTTGATGTTGTTGCTGAACAGCTGCTGAGTTCTGTAACCAGGGGACCTGAAAACATTCCATCCCATGGGAGACAGATGTAGTAGTGCTCCATGGACAGAGGATGTAGTTGACATACACACTAACCTGTTGGGAGTGCCAGTGGGGATTCCTCATGAGTTTCAGGCTTTGGGTAGGAATGATGGACTCTGGCACTTACTACCTACTATGGGTCCAGCCATGGTGGATGCTGGACAGACTGCATGGATTAATTATATCTACTATAATCAACAGCGTTTTGTGAATTACTCCCGTGATGCACTCACTAGTATGTCTGAACAGCTTGAGGCCACATTTGGGGTTTCCAGACAGAATAGACTTGCCTTGGATATGCTTCTTGCCAGTCAGGGGGACGTCTGCAAGATGTTCGGTAAACAATGTTGCACATATATTCCTAATAATACCAGTCCAGATGATAGTTTTTAAACTTCACAATCTAAGGCGGGGTTGATGCACTATCTGCTAAGATGAGGTCCACGGGGGGTGGAGGAGTCTGTTCTCTTGGCCTGGTTTGGTAAGTGCACTGGTAGGATGGTTACTGGATTTCTGACCCTAATTCTTGTATTATTTGTTATTGATGTGATGTGCTGCTTGCATCATACCGTGTTTTGAGAAGTCTGTTACAGATATGGTGAAGGCTTCAGGCATGATGCCTTTGCTTGATGCTCCAGTTGGCGATGCTGATACGGACGCATGCTTTCAGGGGAGGATGGGACTGGTACCACCTGGTACAGGATAGGAGTAGCTGAGAGGACCAGATGGTTTCTAATAATTCTTTACTCTGTTTTCCATGACCAAAGTTTTATCCTACATCTTACATGTCAATAACAATAAAGTTTTATCCTGTTTTTGATAAGTGACACCCTTGGGGGGAACAAAGGCATAAAACAAAGGCATATATAACTTGTTATTAGTAATAAACTTTTTATTATTTTCATGAAATGCTATGACTGCTGAAATAAAGGATATTTGAGTGACACCCTAGCAGGAGTAAAAAGGGGGATCCAGTTGCTTTTATTGATTAAGCTTCTCCATTGTATGTCGTGTCCCATCTGGGATGGGAAGAGGGGGAAATTATTTTTCTTTGTGGGCCATTTCCGGATAGACATACCTAGTTTAGGATATTTTTCCTTTTTGGATTATGTCTTCGTTTTTGCTTGGAGTAATGTATCTGGACTATATCACATCTCTTAGGAGATGTGAAGAGAGGGTATCAGAAACTTTTTCCTGCTGGAAAAAGCTGGCTAATGTGGACAATAATTTTTACTTTTATTTTGAGCTGTTCTCCGCTCTGTTAAATGAGGGTTGTAAGCCAACTTAGTACATAGTGGGATTGAATGGAGAACATGATGGTAATACATAAATATCTATTTCTGTTTAATACCGTGCCTTATTTCATAGTCCTGTTGGGAAAAGTTTCTCTTTGTGTCTGGACCTAGTTAGGTTGTGTCACGTCTCTGGTGAGACGTGAAGAGAGGGTTTTGTAAAGAATTGCTATTATGCAGGAGACCAACCTACTGCTAAATACATGGCTATTGCATTGTTATAACTGAGACAACACATAGCAACGTATTTTCACAGTAAAGCCTGTGGGGTCCCCTACAGGATAGCTCCCACATTACACACATAATCTCCCTTTTTTAACTGAACACTGTGTGCCCGAAGAAGATCCTACGATGACGGACAGACAACTGAGCCAATGGCGGAAGACTACAGACTACAACCAGCTGAACCAATCCGGAGATCCGATCTTCCTAGGGTCAACCTACTTTCTGTGACGTATATAAGAGCTGTGCTGACTGTTTACGCTCTCTCTGCCTGCCGTTCCACACGAACTAACGGAAGAGCCGTAATTACGCTGTACTACATATTTTCACTCTGAATAAACTGTTTACTTGTCATAAAATGTACTACTTAGTCTGAATCGATCCTTGACCGGCTCACCCATCTACATATCTAATTACTAACATCCGTGACGGGGCTGGTTTTCATTTTGTAATCCGTGATTGACTGTAGACCCAGCCACATACCTCTTGTGTCTGAGCCGTTGAATTAAGATTCTACTTTGTCTCTATACTGACGCTTAGCTTGTTTGATTGCCTTGCGGAGGGAATAGCTACACTGTTTGTATTCGGTCATATTTCCGGTCACCTTGCCCTGATTAAAAGCAGTGGTTCGCGCGAATGCTGCCATCAATCCACGATTTCCTTTAGCTCGGAAAGCTCTCGCCAGTTCGAACAACGCGACTCTAACTCCCTTGCTATTTGCTTGCTTGCTAATTCGGCCTGCTAACTGCTAGCTTTTTTAGCCCCGGTCTGCTAACTGCTAGCTTGTTTAGCCCCGGCCTACTAACTGTTAGCTTGTTAGCACAGGCCTGCTAACTGTCTGAATCGCCGTGTCCCCAGCCAGCCCAACCACTCACTGGACCCATATTTACTTTCAATCTCTTTTCGATTTTTAATTTGATTATACCTTCTGGTAACCTGCCTCACCCAATATGATACGAAATCGCTATTATTTAAAAATTTTAGAACACATTCAAGAACCTCCAGAAGCTAACCAGCTAACTAGCTACAAGCTATTTAGTCATTGTTAGCCACTGCTAGCGGCTTTTACCTTCTGCACAGCCAGACAGTTTTTTTAGCCTGGATAATACTCGCCAGTCTAGCTTCCCTGTCCCATCCACCGCTGCCCCCTGGACACTGATCACTTGGCTACATAGCTGATGCCTGCTGGACTGTCCATTAATCACGGTACTCAATTCTGCTTGTTTATATTTTATCTTTCGGCCCCAGCCGCACTCAGGCTCTGTGTGTAGTTAATCCGACCCTCTCTGCCTAGTCAACGCCATATTACCTGCTGTTGTTGTGCTAGCTGATTAGCTGTTGTTGTCTCACCTACTGTTTTAGCTACCTCTCCCATTCAACACCTGTGATTACTGTATGCCTCGCTGTATGTCTCTCTCAAATGTCAATATGCCTTGTATACTGTTGTTCAGGTTAGTTATCATTGTTTTAGTTTACAATGGAGCCCCTAGTTCCACTCTTCATACCCCTGATACCTCCTTTGTCCCACCTCCCACACATGTGGTGACCTCACCCATTACAACCAGCATGTCCAGAGATACAACCTCTCTTATCATCACCCAGTGCCTGGGCTTAACTCCGCTGTACCCGCACCCCACCATACCCCTGTCTGCGCATTATGCCCTGAATATATTCTACCATGCCCAGAAATCTGCTCCTTTTATTCTTTGTCCCCAACGCTCTAGGCGACCAGTTTTGATAGCCTTTAGCCGCACCCTCATACTACTCCTCCTCTGTTCCGCGGGTGATGTTGAGGTAAACCCAGGCCCTGCATGTCCCCAGGCACCCTCATTTGTTGACTTCTGTGATCGAAAAAGCCTTGGTTTCATGCATGTCAACATCAGAAGTCTCCTACCTAAGTTTGTTTTACTCACTGCTTTAGCACACTCTGCTAACCCTGATGTCCTTGCCGTGTCTGAATCCTGGCTCAGGAAGGCAACCAAAAATTCTGAGATTTCCATACCAAACTATAACTGTTGCCGCCTGCTACCGACCCCCCTCAGCTCCCAGCTGTGCCCTGGACACCATTTGTGAATTGATCGCCCCCCATCTAGCTTCAGAGTTAGTTCTGTTAGGTGACCTAAACTGGGATATGCTTAACACCCCGGCAGTCCTACAATCTAAGCTAGATGCCCTCAATCTCACACAAATCATCAAGGAACCCACCAGGTACAACCCTAAATCTGTAAACAAGGGCACCCTCATAGACGTCATCCTGACCCACCGGCCCTCCAAATACACCTCCGCTGTCTTCAACCAGGATCTCAGCGATCACTGCCTCATTGCCTGTATCCGCTACGGATCCGCAGTCAAACGACCACCCCTCAGCACTGTCAAACGCTCCCTAAAACACTTCTGCAAGCAGGCCTTTCTAATCGACCTGGCCCAGGTATCCTGGAAGGACATTGACCTCATCCCGTCAGTTGAGGATGCCTGGTCATTCTTTAAAAGTAACTTCCTCACCATTTTAGATAAGCATGCTCCGTTCAAAAAATGCACAACTAAGAACAGATATAGCCCTTGGTTCACTCCAGACCTGACTGCCCTCGACGAGCAAAAAAACATCCTGTGGCGGACTGCAATAGCATTGAATAGTCCCCGCGATATGCAACTGTTCAGGGAAGTCAGGAACCAATACAAGCAGTCAGTCAGTCAGGAAAGCTAAGGTCAGCTTCTTCAGGCAGAAATTTGGATCCTGTAGCTCCAACTCCAAAAAGTTCTGGGACACTGTGAAGTCCATGGAGAACAAGAGCACCTCCTCCCAGCTGCCCACTGCACTGAGGCTAGGTAACACGGTCATCACCGATAAATCCATGATTATCGAAAACTTCAACAAGCATCTCTCAACGGCTGGCCATGCCTTCCTCCTGGCTACTCCAACCTCGGCCAACAGCTCCCCCCGCTCAGCTACTCGCCCAAGCCTCTCCAGGTTCTCCTTAACCCAAATCCAGATAGCAGATGTTCTGAAAGAGCTGCAAAACCTGGACCCGTACAAATCAGCTGGGCTTGACAATCTGGACCCTCTATTTCTGAAACTCTTCACAGTCCCTGTTGTTCCATAAGGTGTATTTTTACCTGCTTTTTAAATCTGATTCTACTGCTTGCATTAGTTACCTGATGTGGAATAGAGTTCCATGTAGTCATGGCTCTATGTAGTACTGTGCCCCTCCCATAATCATTTCTGGACTTGGGGACTGGGAAGAGACCTCTGGGGCATGTCTTGTGGGGTACGCATTGTTGTCCGAGATGTGTGCTAGTATTTTAAAAACAGACAGCTCGGTACATTCAGCTTGTCCCGGTCCTAGAAAGCGGCAGCTCTAGCATTTAGCTCAGTGCGGATGTTGTCTGTAATCAATGGCTTCTGGGTTGGAAATGAACGCACGGGTCACTGGAGATGACGTTGTCGATGCACTTATTAACCTCTCTAGGGTATGTGGGACATCTGGCCATCTGGCCAACATCCAGTGAGGTTGCAGAGCGCCAAATTCAATTACAGAAATGCTCATTCTAAAAATTCAGAAAACAAAACATATTTTACATAGGTTTAAAGATGAACTTCTTGTTAAACCAACCACAGTGTCATATTTATAAAATGCTTTTCGGCGAAAGCATACCTAGCCCAGAACATACCTAGCCCAGAACATACCTAGCCCAGAACATAGCCCAGTTGAAAAATTATTATAAACACTAACCAGCCAAGCAGAAGCGTTACAAAACTCAGAAAGAGAGATAAAATTAATCCCTTACCTTTGATGATCTTCATATGGTGGCAATCAGAAGACATTAATTTACTCAATAAATGTTCCTTTTGTTCGATGATGTCTCTTTATATCCAAAAACCTCCGTTTTGTTAGCGCGATTTCTCCAGTTATCCACAGGCTCAAACTCAGTCAAAACAATCAGACGAAAAAATCTCAATTGTATCCGTAAAGTTCATAGAAACATGTCAAACGATGTCTATATTCAATCCCCAGGTTGTTTTTTAGCCTAAATGATCTCTAATATTTCAACCGGACAATAACGTTGTCAATATAAAAGGTAAACAAGAAATGCACATGCGCCTGAAAAAAAAAATGCGTCACCTTAGGGTCCACTCGTTCAAACTGGTCTTACTCCCTCATTTATAAGAATACAAGCCTGAAACAATTTCTAAAGACTGTTGACATCTAGTGGAAGGCATAGGAACTGCAAACGGAGTCCTAAGTCAATGGATACTGTAATGGCATTGAATAGAAAACTACAAAACCACAAAAAAACTACTTCCTGAATGGATTTGTCTTCGCCTGCTAAATCAGTTCTCAGTTCACAGACACTATTGTAACAGTTTTGGAAACTTTAGAGTGTTGTCTATCCAAATATACCAGTTATATGCATATCATATCTTCTAGGCAGCAGGCCGTTTAATTTGGGCATGCTTTTCATCCAAAATTCCGAATGCTGCCCCCTACCCTAGAGAGGTCAATGAAGCCGGTGACTGATGTGGTGAACTCCACAAAAACATCGGATGAATCCCGCAACATATTTCAGTCTGTGCTAGAGAAACAGTCCTGTCGCTTAGCAACCGCTTGATCGGACCACTTCTGAATTGAGCGTGTCACTGGTACTTCCTGTTTGAGTTCTTGCTTGTAAGCAGGAATCAAGAGGATAGAGTTATGGTCAGATTTACCAAACGGAGGCCGAGGGAGAGTTTTGTATACATCTCTGTGTGTTGAGTAGAAGTCATCTAGAGTTTCGTCGTCGCCCCCCTCGTTGCAAAGGTGACATGCTGGTAGAAATCAGGTTTAAAGGATTTCGGTTTTCCTGCATTAAAAAAATCACCGGCCACTAGGAGTGCTGCCTCTGGATGAGCATTTTGTTCTTGGCTTATGGCCCTAAATATCTCGTTGAGTACCAGCATCTGCTTTTGGTGGTAAACAGACAGCCGTGAAAAATATAGATGAAAACTCTCACCATAGTATGGTCTACAGCTTATCATGAGGTATTCTAACTCGGGTGAGCAGAACGTCCAGACTTCCTTAATATTAGAGATTGCGCACCAGCTGTTGTTAGCAAAGAGACACCCCCCACCCTTGAGTTTAGGAGATGCTTCCGTTCTGTCCTGCCGATGCAAAAGCTTCACAGCTATCCTAATAGTGGGCCTGTGTTTACTTCCTGGAAAAGACTCATTCATTGCGTCATTCAAAACACATCAGTTTATCACCTTGTGGAATAGAAGAAACTGGATTTGTTAAGACCTACAGTTGCACTTTTATTAAATAATTCCCTATTTCTTCTCAAATAAGTTGAAATTGAAAACAAATTTTGGTCTCCACACGTTATTAGATTTTCAACAATGCAGAACAAAATTTAGTTTTTTGAAACAACTTCATTTAGAAAATACAAACAAATGGCCAGGACAAAATGAGGAACTACTACTTGATTGTGGAGCCTTTGGCCAAGATAACTGCTGACAAACAGTTGCTGTAGCCATCAATGTGCTTGCTGCACCTGTTAACCCTCGCAGGCCTGCTGGCCCAGACGGCATCCCCAGCCGCGTCATCAGATCATGTGCAGACCAGCTGGCTGGTGTGTTTATGGACATATTCAGTCTCTCCCAATCCCAGTCTGCTGTCCCCACATGCTTCAAAATGGCCACCATTGTTCCTGTACCCAAGAAAGCAAAGGTAACGGAACTAAATGACTATCGCTCCGTAGCACTCACTTCTGTCATCATGAAGTGCTTTGGGAGACTAGTCAAGGATCACATAACCTCCACCCTACCTGACACCCTAGACCCACTTCAATTTGCATCCCACCCCAATAGATCCACAGACGATGCAACCGCCATCACACTGCACACTGCCCTAACCCATCTAAACAAGAGGAATACATATGTAAGAATGCTGGTCATTGACTATAGCTCAGCATTCAACACCATAGTACCTTCCAAGTTGATAATTAAGCTTGAGGCCCTGGGACTGAACACCGGTCCTGTGCAATTGGCTCCTGGACTTCCTGACGGGCCATCACCAGGTGGTGAAGATAGGAAACAACACCTTCACTTCGCTGATCATCAACACTGGGGCCCCACAAGGGTGTGTGCTCAGTCCCCTCCTGTAGTCCCTGTTCACCCATGACTGCGTGGCCAAGCACGCCTCCAACTCAATCATCAAGTTTGCAGATGACACAACAATAGTAGGCTTGATTACCAACAATGATGAGACAGCCTACAGGGAGTAGGAGAGGGCTCTGGGAGTGTGATGCCAGAAAAATAACCTCTTATTCAAAGTCAACAAAACAAAGGAGATGATCGTGGACTTCAGGAAACAGCAGAGAGAGCAGCCCCCTATTCACATCGAAGGGACCACAGTGGACAAGGTGGAAAGCTTCAAGTTCCTCGGCGTACACATCACTGACTAACTGAGATGGGTCACTCACACAGATAGCGTGGTGAGGAAGGCGTAACAGCACCTCTTCAACCTCAAGAGGCTAAAGAAATTTGACTTGTCACCTAAAACCCTCACAAACTTTTACAGATGCACAATCGAGAGCATTCTGTCAGGCTGTATCCCCGCCTGGTACGGCAACTGCTCCACCTGCACCTGCAGGGCTCTCCAGAGGGTGACGCGGCCTGCCTTAAGCATCACGGGGGGAAATGACCTGCCCTCCAGGACAGCAACCACCCGAGTCACTGCCTGTTCACCCTGCTATCATCCAGAAGGTGAGGTCAGTACAGGTACATCAAAGCTGGGACCGAGAGACTGAAAAACAGCTTCTATCTCAAGGCCATCAGACTGTTAAACACCATCACTAGCACATTAGAGGCTGCTGCCTATATACATAGACTTGACATCACTGGCCACTTTAATAAATGGAACACCAGTCACTTTAATAACGTCAAAATATCTTGCATTACCCATCTCCTATGTATATACTGTATCCTACACTATCCTACTGTATCTTATTCTATACCAATCTGACATTGCTCGTCCATATATTTTTATATTCTTGATTCCATTCCTTTACTAGACGTGTGTATTGGTGAATATGTTGTGTAATTGTTAGATATCTTGTTAGATATGAATGCACTCGTCAGAGGTAGAAGCACAAGCATTTCGCTAAACCCACAATGACATCAGCTAAACGTGTGTTTGTGACCAATAACATTTGATTTAATCTATTGGTAGATGGGTAAAAAATTACAAAAAGCAGACATTGAATTTCCCTTTGATCATGGTCAAGTTATTAATTCCACTTTGGATGGTGTATCAATACACCCAGTCACTACAAAGATACAGTCGTCCCTCCTAACTCAGTTGCCAGAGAGGAAGGAAACCGCTCAGGGATTTAAACCATGATGCCAATGATGACTTTGGAGGTCTTTGTTATTTAGCCATGTTTCACTAATGCAGGTCTTATCTATACAGGCACAACTACCACAATCTATAACAAACACAATTCTTCCAATACTACTTTAATATTTCCAGACAAATATTAAAACGATGAGTTTGTCTGAACAACTTGTTTCCCTGTTCTATAGCATTTGCCAAACAGGAAATGGCAAATGTGACAATATTTAACCAGTGGCCTGCTCAATCTGACACGTTCCTCAGCACATCATTGTAGTAGAGTCAACTGTCATTACATTAGTGTGTGACCTATTTGTTGAGTAGGCATGGCCAGGTGTAAATGGACCCGTATGGATTAAAACCATGTTGAAACTGTAGGTGTGGTGGTGGAGCCCTCCCTTCAGAGGTTTATTTAGGACTAACAACATGGACCCCAACCCAGAATCCTCCAGCAGACACACCTGAGGAGGACTGTATAAAAGCCCAGGACTGACCAGACAGAATCACACATCAAAACTCTCCAAAGCATCTCCAGGACCAAGAAGCCATCTAGAGTATCTCCACTGTCAGATCCAAGGAGCCATCCAGTCTCTCCTCTCCACACACTGAAGATGGAGCAAAGCCCCTCTCTCACCCTGCTGCTGCTGCTGCTGCTGGGCCTCTCTCAGGCCAACCATCTCATGGAGGATGGAAGTGGACCAGAGATCCTAACAGACAACCCTGAGGCTGTAGACATCACTGAGAGAATTCTGACCACTAATAACGGCTCCAGTCAGTTCCTGTTGGAGGGGACATGGTGGCACCAACAACCAGAAACGCCATGATTTGCTATAGGTACAACCAACACACACTGAAAACAATATTGTGCAAATTCTACTTTTAAAACTATCTGCATCAGCTTATTTAGTATTTCCAACACAAGGTATTTTTAAGTTTAATATACTTCACTTTTAGTGTTCAGAAAGTTGCATGATCACAAAATATACTTTTCTTCGTTAAAACCTGCATACAAACATTGTGTAGAAATAGCATTATAAAGTCAAAGAATGTGGAATTACCCACAATCCTCTAAAAACAGAGACAGGTGTCAAAAAGTTGTTTTTAGAACTTAAAATTAGTAAGTTGAGGGAAAATTTCCCTTGGAGTTGTTTTTACATGCATCTTATGTTGATATATTTACATATTTACATTTCAGGTTGGTTAAAAGAATGAAGTAGAGTAAGGGACTAATTATATTGAAGTAAAGATAACAAATATATTTTTTATGTCAAAATAATTGTATTTTCAAATATAATTGACTAACACCCTGAATGTTATTATACAGTGCAGGGTGCTTCTGGCAAAAAGGCTCCAACGGACTGGTTGAAGTGCCCTACACAGTGAGCAGTAGCTTCAGTTCCTCTGACAAGCAGGGCATTGAAAACGCCCTCCGGGCCTTCACTTCCCAGACCTGCATTCGCTTCGTGCCTTGGCAGAATCAGGTTGACATAGCACTTCCGGGTTGGAGCGAGCGGTCGCATCTGCACTCGGTCCGCAGGTAGTATTACATTTCATTACATTTCATTATAGTACAACGGTTTGATTTGTCTAATCTTATCAATTTCTTCTTAGCTAGCTACACAGCCGTCTTTGTTTCATAGATAACTGCGTAATTATCGTATTTCGTCGTCCTAACGCAGTCTACACTGCCCTGCAGCTAGCCAGCTAGCTAACGTCCACCGTTAGCTAGTCCACCGTCTACCGATTAGCAGCACAACTATTACACTCAACCGAACGACTTGATTAGTGTAGTGTTAGCTAGCTACATAGTTGTCTTTGCTGTCTTCGTACCCAAGATAATTGTGTAGTTTAGAGTGTGTAGTTTTATGTCGTCCTTAACATAGGAGACTCTGCTAGCTAGCCAACAGCTCCAACGTCTACCGAACAGAACTTCTGCACTCAACAACTGGTCGCATTTCGCTCGCTCCACAGGTAGTATCACATTTTTCATTTCATTTCATTACAGTACAACGGCTTGATTTGTTTGATCGTAGCTAGCTACATAGCTAGCTACACAGCCGTCTTTGTATCAAAGATAATTGTGTAGTCTAGAGCGACTTCCTAGGTTAGTTAGCCAGCTATTGTCGTTCTTTTAACGCAACGTAACGTAATCAACACTGCTAGCTAGCCAGCTAGCCCCGAATAGCAGCACAGTAGAAACTATTACACTCAACGGAACGACTTGATTAGTGTAGTGTCAACAACGCAGCCAATGCCAACTAGCCTACTTAGTCAACAACGCAGCCTCTGCCAGCTAACCTACTTCAGCAGTACTGTATCATTTTAATCATTTTAGTCAATAAGATTCTTGCTACGTAAGCTTAACTCTCTGAACACTCGTGACGTGTAGTCCACTTGTCATTCCAATCTCCTTTGCATTAGCGTAGCCTCTTGTGTAGCCTGTCAACTATGTGTCTGTCTATCCCTGTTCTCTCCTCTCTGCACAGACCATACAAACGCTCCACACCGCGTGGCCGCGGCCACCCTAATCTGGTGGTCCCAGCGCACGACCCACGTGGAGTTCCAGGTCTCCGGTAGCCTCTGGAACTGCCGATCTGCGGCCAACAAGGCAGAGTTCATCTCCGCCTATGTCTCCCTCCAGTCCTCGACTTCTTGGCACTGACGGAAACTTGGATCACCACAGACAACACTGCTACTCCTACTGCTCTCTCTTCGTCTGCCCACGTGTTCTCGCACACCCCGAGAGCTTCTGGTCAGCGGGGTGGTGGCACCGGGATCCTCATCTCCCCAAGTGGTCATTCTCTCTTTCTCCCTTACCCATCTGTCTATCGCCTCCTTTGAATTCCATGCTGTCACAGTTACCAGCCCTTTCAAGCTTAACATCCTTATCATTTATCGCCTCCAGGTTCCCTCGGAGAGTTCATCAATGAGCTTGATGCCTTGATAAGCTCCTTTCCTGAGGACGGCTCACCTCTCACAGTTCTGGGCGACTTTAACCTCCCCACGCCTACCTTTGACTCATTCCTCTCTGCCTCCTTCTTTCCACTCCTCTCCTCTTTTGACCTCACCCTCTCACCTTCCCCCTACTCACAAGACAGGAAATACGCTCGACCTCATCTTTACTAGATGCTGTTCTTCCACTAACCTCGTTGCAACTCCTCCAAGTCTCCGACCACTACCTTGTATCCTTTTTCCCTCTCGCTCTCATCCAACACTTCCCACACTGCCCCTACTGGATGGTATCGCGCCGTCCCAACCTTCGCTCTCTCTCCCCGCTACTCTCTCCTCTTCCATCCTATCATCTCTTCCCTCTGCTCAAACCTTCTCCAACCTATCTCCTGATTCTGCCTCCTCAACCCTCCTCTCCTCCCTTTCTGCATCCTTTGACTCTCTATGTCCCCTATCCTCCAGGCCGGCTCGGTCCTCCCTCCCGCTCCGTGGCTCGACGACTCATTGCGAGCTCACAGAACAGGGCTCCGGGCAGCCGAGCGGAAATGGAGGAAAACTCCCGCCTCCTGCGGACCTGACATCCTTTCACTCCCTCCTCTCTACATTTTCCTCTTCTCTCTCTGCTGCTAAAGCCACTTTCTACCACTCTAAATTCCAAGCATCTGCCTCTAACCCTAGGAAGCTCTTTGCAACCTTCTCCTCCCTCCTGAATCCTCCTCCCCTCCCCCCTCCTCCCTCTCTGCAGATGACTTCGTCAACCATTTTGAAAAGAAGGTCGACGACATCCGATCCTCGTTTGCTAAGTCAAACGACACCGCTGGTTCTGCTCACACTGCCCTACCCTGTGCTCTGACCTCTTCTCCCCTCTCTCTCCAGATGAAATCTCGCGTCTTGTGACGGCCGGCCGCCCTACAACCTGCCCGCTTGACCCTATCCCCTCCTCTCTTCTCCAGACCATTTCCGGAGACCTCCTCCCTTACCTCACCTCGCTCATCAACTCATCCCTGACCGCTGGCTACGCCCCTTCCGTCTTCAAGAGAGCGAGAGTTGCACCCTTCTGAAAAAACCTACACTCGATCCCTCCGATGTCAACAACTACAGACCAGTATCCCTTCTTTCTTTTCTCTCCAAAACTCTTGAACGTGCCGTCCTTGGCCAGCTCTCCGCTATCTCTCTCAGAATGACCTTCTTGATCCAAATCAGTCAGGTTTCAAGACTAGTCATTCAACTGAGACTGCTCTTCTCTGTATCACGGAGGCGCTCCGCACTGCTAAAGCTAACTCTCTCTCCTCTGCTCTCATCCTTCTAGACCTATCGGCTGCCTTCGATACTGTGAACCATCAGATCCTCCTCTCCACCCTCTCCGAGTTGGGCATCTCCGGCGCGGCCCACGCTTGATTGCGTCCTACCTGACAGGTCGCTCCTACCAGGTGGCGTGGCGAGAATCCGTCTCCACACCACGTGCTCACCACTGGTGTCCCCAGGGCTCTGTTCTAGGCCCTCTCCTATTCTCGCTATACACCAAGTCACTTGGCTCTGTCATAACCTCACATGGTCTCTCCTATCATTGCTATGCAGACGACACACAATTAATCTTCCCTTTCCCCTTCTGATGACCAGGTGGCGAATCGCATCTCTGCATGTCTGGCAGACATATCCGTGTGGATGACGGATCACCACCTCAAGCTGAACCTCGGCAAGACGGAACTGCTCTTCCTCCCGGGGAAGGACTGCCCGTTCCATGATCTCGCCATCACGGTTGACAACTCCATTGTGTCCTCCTCCCAGAGCGCTAAGAACCTTGGCGTGATCCTGGACAACACCCTGTCGTTCTCAACTAACATCAAGGCGGTGGCCCGTTCCTGTAGGTTCATGCTCTACAACATCCGCAGAGTACGACCCTGCCTCACACAGGAAGCGGCGCAGGTCCTAATCCAGGCACTTGTCATCTCCGTCTGGATTACTGCAACTCGCTGTTGGCTGGGCTCCTGCCTGTGCCATTAAACCCTACAACTCATCCAGAACGCCGCAGCCCGTCTGGTGTTCAACCTTCCCAAGTTCTCTCACGTCACCCCGCTCCTCCGCTCCCTCCACTGGCTTCCAGTTGAAGCCGCATCCGCTACAAGACCATGGTGCTTGCCTACGGAGCTGTGAGGGGAACGGCACCTCAGTACCTCCAGGCTCTGATCAGGCCCTACACCCAAACAAGGGCACTGCGTTCATCCACCTCTGGCCTGCTCGCCTCCCTACCACTGAGGAAGTACAGTTCCCGCTCAGCCCAGTCAAAACTGTTCGCTGCTCTGGCCCCCCAATGGTGGAACAAACTCCCTCACGACGCCAGGACAGCGGAGTCAATCACCACCTTCCGGAGACACCTGAAACCCCACCTCTTTAAGGAATACCTAGGATAGGATAAAGTAATCCCTCTCACCCCCTCCCCTGAAAAGATTTAGATGCACTACTGTTCCACTGGAGGTCATAAGGTGAATGCACCAATTTGTAAGTCGCTCTGGATAAGAGCGTCTGCTAAATGACTTAAATGTAAATGTAAATGTTGACTTCATCAGCTACGAGCCCAGAGACGGGTGCTGGTCCTCTCTTGGGAGAGTGGGAGGCCAACAGACGGTCTCTCTCCAAATGGACGGCTGCGTTTACTTCGGCATCATTCAGCACGAGACTCTCCACGCTCTGGGCTTCCAACACGAACAAACCAGGAGTGACCGTGACGAGTACGTCACCATCAACTGGAGTAACATCGACTCTAACAATGCCTTTAACTTTGATCGATCAAACACCAACAACCTGAACACTCCCTATGACTACAGCTCTGTCATGCACTATGGAAAAACAGCCTTCTCTGTCAACGGGATGGACACCATCACCCCCATCCCCAACCCCAACGTGCCCATCGGCCAGAGACAGGGGTTGTCCACCACGGACATCCTGAGGATCAACAGACTCTACGGCTGCTGAGAGGAAGACATCAAGTCACAGGAGAAAAGTCTGGAAAAGACCAGATGAAGGAAGTCAAGTCTGACATATATAATGTTATCTTATTGATTTAAAATCATTGTTGAGTTGTAACTTTTAAAAAAATGATCATTGCTGTAGTTGTGTAGTTCTCTAATTATTTTAATCATATGACTTAATTAATTATCTAAAATAAACAAGATTGAAAGCAGATGCTATTGTTTAATTCTAGTGTTTTCTAGTGTGTGTGTGTGTTTGTCTGTGTGTCTGTGAGAGAGAGAGAGACAGAGTTAACAGACTGGGCACAAGTCCTCCATGTCTGTCCTGATCCAAGACATTCGTCCTCCAATCAGCACTGGAGTTACATCACTTCTGTCACAACTACAATGACATCATTTCTCTCACCTAAACACAATAAGACACTAGGAATATTCACAACTACAATGACATCATTTCTCTCACCTAAACACAATAAGACACTAGGAATATTCACAACTACAACGACATCATTTCTCTCACCTAAACACAATAAGACACTAGGAATATTCACAACTACAATGACATCATTTCTCTCACCTAAACACAATAAGACACTAGGAATATTCACAACTACAATGACATCATTTATCTCACCTAAACACAATAAGACACGAGGAATATTCACAACTACAATGACATCATTTCTCTCACCTAAACACAATAAGACACTAGGAATATTCACAACTACAATGACATCATTTCTCTCACCTAAACACAATAAGACACTAGGAATATTCACAACTACAACGACATGAAAGATAATAATTATTTTTGGAAGAGAATGAAGGAGGCAGACAGAGAACAACATAAATACCTGCTCTGGGAATCTGACAACAAAGCAGAAATAAAAATCAACCACACGGTATTTTCTTGTTAAGATTTATACTGTAGATGTAACTGGTCTGGTCTGCTAAAATCATCACTTCAAAGTGGAGTCACATGTCCCCCCCAAAAAATACAGGTTTCTCCTCAAAATGTTTTAAAATGCTGTACATTGAATCTTATCACATAACAAGATAGACTAACGAACGAAAATGTTCTGCAGACATGCTGACATCTCTCTCTATGTATCTTGGATCTTGGAGGGGACTACGGTGTTGAACGCTGAGCTGTAGTCAATGAACAGCATTCTTACGTAGGTGTTCCTTTTGTCCAGGTGGGAAAGGGCAGTGTGGAGTGCAATAGAGTTGGTGTCATCTGTGGATCTGTTGGGGCGGTATGCAAATTGGACTGGGTCTAGGGTTTCTGGGATGATTGTGTTAATGGGTGTCATGCCCAGACTTTCAAAGAATTTCATAGCTACAGATGTGAGTGCTATGGGGGCGATGATAATTTAAATAGGTTACCTTGGCGTTCTTGTGCACAGAGACTATGGTGGTCTGCTTGAAAATGAAGGTCTTACAGACTGGGTCAGGGAGAGGTTGAAAATGTCAGTGAATACACTTGTCAGCGCATGCTCGGAGAACACGTCCTGGTAATCCATCTGGCCCTGCGGGCTTTTGAACGTTCAACTGTTTAAAGAGGTCACATCGGCTACGGAAATCATGATCACAAAGTCTTCCAGAACAGCTGGTGCTCTCACGCATGGTTCAGTGTTGCTCGACTCAGAGCAAGCGTAGCATGCATTTAGCCCATCTGGTAGGATTTTGTCACTGGGCAGTTCGTGGCTGGGTTTCCCTTTGTAATCCTTAATCCATTGTTCCAAGATGGCGTAGCAGTCAGACGTCTTGTCGTGTCGTGTCCCTTGTATATATCGTTTTTTTTAAAACATATTTTTCTTCGCATATCTTTTAAAACATTTTGCTAAACCTCAACATCTAAATACTCTCCTGCCACCCAATGTAGCGGGATCTGATTTTTTCTAAAGTATTTATATTTACTTCGGATCCGGAACCCCTCAACTGAAGCTAGCCAGCTAACTACCAGCTATCAGTCAGCAAACCATTGCTAGCGGTCATCAGCTAACCTTTAGCTCGGAAAGCTCTCGCCAGTTCGAACAACGCAACTCTAACCAGAGCATAACGGACCTATTATTTTTATCCCCGGATTCCCACCGCAAACGGAACATTTTCATCTGGATCTTCACAACTAGCTAACTAGCTAACCGCAATCCCGGATGACTACTCCTGGCTAGCGTTTCCATCCACTTAGCTTGAAGCTAGCCCGGCCAGAGCTCCTGTGCTACCACCGAAGCATACCCTGGGCTACAATATCCGGAACCACGACCGGTCTATCGATGTCACCGCATGAAGAGGCATAAAAGACTTAACCCCATCGCGACGTCCCCAAAGGCTAACTTTCTAGCCCTTGCTATCTGCTTGCTTGCTAATTCGGCCTGCTAACTGCTAGCTTGTTTAGCCCCGGCCTACTAACTGTTAGCTTGTTAGCACAGGCCTGCTAACTGTCTGAATCGCCGCGTCCCCAGCCAGCCCAACCACTCACTGGACCCATATTTACTTTCAATCTCTTTTCGATTTTTAATTTGATTATACCTTCCGGTAACCTGCCTCACCCAATGTGATATGGAATCGCTATTATTTTTAATTTTTAGAACACATTCAAGAACCTCCAGAAGCTAACCAGCTAACTAGCTACAAGCTATTTAGTCATTGTTAGCCACTGCTAGCGGCTTTTACCTTCTGCACAGCCAGCCAGTTTTTTTAGCCTGGATAATACTCGCCAGTCTAGCTTCCCTGTCCCATCCACCGCTGCCCCCTGGACAATGTGATCACTTGGCTACATAGCTGATGCCTGCTGGACTGTCCATTAATCACGGTACTCCATTCTGCTTGCTTATGTTTTATCTGTCGGCCCCAGCCGCACTCAGTCTCTGTGTGTAGTTAATCCGACCCTCTCTGCCTAGTCAACGCCATTTTACCTGCTGTTGTTGTGCTAGCTGATTAGCTGTTGTTGTCTCACCTACCGTTTTAGCTACCTCTCCCATTCAACACCTGTGATTACTGTATGCCTCGCTGTATGTCTCTCTCAAATGTCAATATGCCTTGTATACTGTTGTTCAGGTTAGTTATCATTGTTTTAGTTTACAATGGAGCCCCTAGTTCCACTCTTCATACCCCTGATACCTCCTTTATCCCACCTCCCACACATGCCTCACCCATTACAACCAGCATGTACCCGCACCCCACCATACCCCTGTCTGCGCATTATGCCCTGAATATATTCTACCATGCCCAGAAATCTGCTCCTTTTGTTCTTTGTCCCCAACGCTCTAGGAGACCAGTTTTGATAGCCTTTAGCCGCATACTACTCCTCCTCTGTTCCGCGGGTGATGTGGAGGTAAACCCAGGCCCTGCATGTCCCCAAGCACCCTCATTTGTTGACTTCTGTGATCGAAAAAGCCTTGGTTTCATGCATATCAACATCAGAAGCCTCCTCCCTAAGTTTGTTTTACTCACTGCTTTAGCACACTCTGCTAACCCTGATGTCCTTGCCGTGTCTGAATCCTGGCTCAGGAAGGCCACCAAACATTCAGAGATTTCCATACCCAACTATAACATTTTCCGTCAAGATAGAACTGCCAAAGGGAGAGGAGTTGCAGTCTACTGCAGAGATAGCCTGCAAAGTAATGTCATACTTTCCAGGTCCATACCCAAACGAAAATACTAATTTTAAAAATTACTCTCTCCAGAAATAAGTCTCTCACTGTTGCCGCCTGCTACCGACCCCCCTCAGCTCCCAGCTGTGCCCTGGACACCATTTGTGAATTGATTGCCCCCCATCTAGCTTCAGAGTTTGTTCTGTTAGGTGACCTAAACTGGGATATGCTTAACACCGGCAGTCCTACAATCTAAGCTAGATGCCCTCAATCTCACACAAATAATCAAGGAACCCACCAGGTACAACCCTAAATCTGTAAACAAGGGCACCCTCATAGACGTCATCCTGACCCACCGGCCCTCCAAATACACCTCCGCTGTCTTCAACCAGGATCTCAGCGATCACTGCCTCATTGCCTGTATCCGCTACGGATCCGCAGTCAAACGACCACCCCTCAGCACTGTCAAACGCTCCCTAAAACACTTCTGCGAGCAGGCCTTTCTAATCGACCTGGCCCAGGTATCCTGGAAAGATATTGACCTCATCTCGTCAGTTGAGGATGCCTGGTCATTCTTTAAAAGTAACTTCCTCACCATTTTAGATAAACATGCTCCGTTCAAAAAATGCAGAACTAAGAACAGATATAGCCCTTGGTTCACTCCAGACCTGACTGCCCTCGACCAGCACAAAAACATCCTGTGGCGGACTGCAATAGCATCGAATAGTCCCCGCGATATGCAACTGTTCAGGGAAGTCAGGAACCAATACAGGCAGTCAGTCAGGAAAGCAAAGGCCAGCTTTTTCAGGCAGAAATTTGCATCCAACTCCAAAAAGTTCTGGGACACTGAAGTCCATGGAGAACAAGAGCACCTCCTCCCAGCTGCCCACTGCACTGAGGCTAAGTAACACGGTCACCACCGATAAATCCATGATTATCGAAAACTTCAACAGGCATTTCTCAACGGCTGGCCATGCCTAGTCCAACCTCGGCCAACAGCTCCGCCCCCCCCTCAGCTACTCGCCCAAGCCTCTCCAGGTTCTCCTTTACCCAAATCCAGATAGCAGATGTTCTGAAAGAGCTGCAAAACCTGGACCCGTACAAATCAGCTGGGCTTGACAATCTGGACCCTCTATTTCTGAAACTCTTCACAGTCCCTGTTGTTCCATAAGGTGTATTTTTACCTGCTTTTTAAATCTGATTCTATTGCTTGCATTAGTTACCTGATGTGGAATAGAGTTCCATGTAGTCATGGCTCTATGTAGTACTGTGCGCCTCCCATAATCTTTTCTGGACTTGGGGAATGTGAAGAGACCTCTGGGGCATGTCTTGTGGGGTACGCATTGTTGTCCGAGATGTGTGCTAGTATTTTAAAAACAGACAGCTCAGTACATTCAGTGTCCCTGTCCTAGAAAGCGGCAGCTCTAGCATTTAGCTCAGTGCGGATGTTGTCTGTAATCAATGGCTTCTGGTTTGGATATGTACGCACGGGTCACTGGAGATGACGTTGTCGATGCACTTATTAACCTCTCTAGGGTATGTGGGACATCTGGCCATCTGGCCAACATCCAGTGAGGTTGCAGAGCGCCAAATTCAATTACAGAAATGCTCATTCTAAAAATTCAGAAAACAAAACATATTTTACATAGGTTTAAAGATGAACTTCTTGTTAAACCAACCACAGTGTCATATTTATAAAATGCTTTTCGGCGAAAGCATACCTAGCCCAGAACATACCTAGCCCAGAACATAGCCCAGTTGAAAAATTATTATAAACACTAACCAGCCAAGCAGAAGCGTTACAAAACTCAGAAAGAGAGATAAAATTAATCCCTTACCTTTGATGATCTTCATATGGTGGCAATCAGAAGACATTAATTTACTCAATAAATGTTCCGTTTGTTCGATGATGTCTCTTTATATCCAAAAACCTCCGTTTTGTTAGCGCGATTTCTCCAGTTATCCACAGGCTCAAACTCAGTCAAAACAATCAGACGAAAAAATCTCAATTGTATCCGTAAAGTTCATAGAAACATGTCAAACGATGTCTATATTCAATCCCCAGGTTGTTTTTTAGCCTAAATGATCTCTAATATTTCAACCGGACAATAACGTTGTCAATATAAAAGGTAAACAAGAAATGCACATGCGCCTGAAAAAAACGCTGCGTCACCTTAGGGTCCACTCGTTCAAACTGGTCTTACTCCCTCATTTATAAGAATACAAGCCTGAAACTATTTCTAAAGACTGTTGACATCTAGTGGAAGGCATAGGAACTGGAAACGGAGTCCTAAGTCAATGGATACTGTAATGGCATTGAATAGAAAACTACAAAACCACAAAACAACTACTTCCTGAATGGATTTGTCTTCGCCTGCTAAATCAGTTCTCAGTTCACAGACACTATTGTAACAGTTTTGGAAACTTTAGAGTGTTGTCTATCCAAATATACCAGTTATATGCATATCATATCTTCTAGGCAGCAGGCCGTTTAATTTGTGCATGCTTTTCATCCAAAATTCGAATGCTGCCCCTACCCTAGAGAGGTCAATGAAGCCGGTGACTGATGTGGTGAACTCCACAAAACATCGGATGAATCCCGCAACATATTTCAGTCTGTGCTAGAGAAACAGTCCTGTCGCTTAGCAACCGCTGATCGGACCACTTCTGAATTGAGCGTGTCACTGGTACTTCCTGTTTGAGTTCTTGCTTGTAAGCAGGAATCAAGAGGATAGAGTTATGGTCAGATTTACCAAACGGAGGCCGAGGGAGAGTTTTGTATACATCTCTGTGTGTTGAGTAGAAGTCATCTAGAGTTTCGTCGCCCCCCTCGTTGCAAAGGTGACATGCTGGTAGAAATCAGGTTTAAAGGATTTCGGTTTTCCTGCATTAAAAAAATCACCGGCCGCCTCTGGATGAGCATTTTGTTCTTGGCTTATGGCCCTAAATATCTCGTTGAGTACCAGCATCTGCTTTTGGTGGTAAACAGACAGCCGTGAAAAATATAGATGAAAACTCTCACCATAGTATGGTCTACAGCTTATCATGAGGTATTCTAACTCGGGTGAGCAGAACGTCCAGAC
Organism: Oncorhynchus nerka; assembly: GCF_034236695.1. Lineage (NCBI taxonomy): Eukaryota > Metazoa > Chordata > Actinopteri > Salmoniformes > Salmonidae > Oncorhynchus > Oncorhynchus nerka. Next base: position 66,588 of record NW_027040296.1, on the reverse strand, counting down.
TTCCTTAATATTAGAGATTGCGCACCAGCTGTTGTTAGCAAAGAGACACCCCCCACCCTTGAGTTTAGGAGATGCTTCCGTTCTGTCCTGCCGATGCAAAAGCTTCACAGCTATCCTAATAGTGGGCCTGTGTTTACTTCCTGGAAAAGACTCATTCATTGCGTCATTCAAAACACATCAGTATATCACCTTGTGGAATAGAAGAAACTGGATTTGTTAAGACCTACAGTTGCACTTTTATTAAATAATTCCCTATTTCTTCTCAAATAAGTTGAAATTGAAAACAAATTTTGGTCTCCACACGTTATTAGATTTTCAACAATGCAGAACAAAATTTAGTTTTTTGAAACAACTTCATTTAGAAAATACAAACAAATGGCCAGGACAAAATGAGGAACTACTACTTGATTGTGGAGCCTTTGGCCAAGATAACTGCTGACAAACAGTTGCTGTAGCCATCAATGTGCTTGCTGCACCTGTTAACCCTCGCAGGCCTGCTGGCCCAGACGGCATCCCCAGCCGCGTCATCAGATCATGTGCAGACCAGCTGGCTGGTGTGTTTATGGACATATTCAGTCTCTCCCAATCCCAGTCTGCTGTCCCCACATGCTTCAAAATGGCCACCATTGTTCCTGTACCCAAGAAAGCAAAGGTAACGGAACTAAATGACTATCGCTCCGTAGCACTCACTTCTGTCATCATGAAGTGCTTTGGGAGACTAGTCAAGGATCACATAACCTCCACCCTACCTGACACCCTAGACCCACTTCAATTTGCATCCCACCCCAATAGATCCACAGACGATGCAACCGCCATCACACTGCACACTGCCCTAACCCATCTAAACAAGAGGAATACATATGTAAGAATGCTGGTCATTGACTATAGCTCAGCATTCAACACCATAGTACCTTCCAAGTTGATAATTAAGCTTGAGGCCCTGGGACTGAACACCGGTCCTGTGCAATTGGCTCCTGGACTTCCTGACGGGCCATCACCAGGTGGTGAAGATAGGAAACAACACCTTCACTTCGCTGATCATCAACACTGGGGCCCCACAAGGGTGTGTGCTCAGTCCCCTCCTGTAGTCCCTGTTCACCCATGACTGCGTGGCCAAGCACGCCTCCAACTCAATCATCAAGTTTGCAGATGACACAACAATAGTAGGCTTGATTACCAACAATGATGAGACAGCCTACAGGGAGTAGGAGAGGGCTCTGGGAGTGTGATGCCAGAAAAATAACCTCTTATTCAAAGTCAACAAAACAAAGGAGATGATCGTGGACTTCAGGAAACAGCAGAGAGAGCAGCCCCTATTCACATCGAAGGGACCACAGTGGACAAGGTGGAAAGCTTCAAGTTCCTCGGCGTACACATCACTGACTAACTGAGATGGGTCACTCACACAGATAGCGTGGTGAGGAAGGCGTAACAGCACCTCTTCAACCTCAAGAGGCTAAAGAAATTTGACTTGTCACCTAAAACCCTCACAAACTTTTACAGATGCACAATCGAGAGCATTCTGTCGGGCTGTATCCCCGCCTGGTACGGCAACTGCTCCACCTGCACCTGCAGGGCTCTCCAGAGGGTGACGCGGCCTGCCTTAAGCATCACGGGGGGAAATGACCTGCCCTCCAGGACAGCAACCACCCGAGTCACTGCCTGTTCACCCTGCTATCATCCAGAAGGTGAGGTCAGTACAGGTACATCAAAGCTGGGACCGAGAGACTGAAAACAGCTTCTATCTCAAGGCCATCAGACTGTTAAACACCATCACTAGCACATTAGAGGCTGCTGCCTATATACATAGACTTGACATCACTGGCCACTTTAATAAATGGAACACCAGTCACTTTAATAACGTCAAAATATCTTGCATTACCCATCTCCTATGTATATACTGTATCCTACACTATCCTACTGTATCTTATTCTATACCAATCTGACATTGCTCGTCCATATATTTTTATATTCTTGATTCCATTCCTTTACTAGACGTGTGTATTGGTGAATATGTTGTGTAATTGTTAGATATCTTGTTAGATATGAATGCACTCGTCAGAGGTAGAAGCACAAGCATTTCGCTAAACCCACAATGACATCAGCTAAACGCGTGTTTGTGACCAATAACATTTGATTTAATCTATTGGTAGATGGGTAAAAATTACAAAAAGCAGACATTGAATTTCCCTTTGATCATGGTCAAGTTATTAATTCCACTTTGGATGGTGTATCAATACACCCAGTCACTACAAAGATACAGTCGTCCCTCCTAACTCAGTTGCCAGAGAGGAAGGAAACCGCTCAGGGATTTAAACCATGATGCCAATGATGACTTTGGAGGTCTTTGTTATTTAGCCATGTTTCACTAATGCAGGTCTTATCTATACAGGCACAACTACCACAATCTATAACAAACACAATTCTTCCAATACTACTTTAATATTTCCAGACAAATATTAAAACGATGAGTTTGTCTGAACAACTTGTTTCCCTGTTCTATAGCATTTGCCAAACAGGAAATGGCAAATGTGACAATATTTAACCAGTGGCCTGCTCAATCTGACACGTTCCTCAGCACATCATTGTAGAAGAGTCAACTGTCATTACATTAGTGTGTGACCTATTTGTTGAGTAGGCATGGCCAGGTGTAAATGGACCCGTATGGATTAAAACCATGTTGAAACTGTAGGTGTGGTGGTGGAGCCCTCCTTCAGAGGTTTATTTAGGACTAACAACATGGACCCCAACCCAGAATCCTCCAGCAGACACACCTGAGGAGGACTGTATAAAAAGCCCAGGACTGACCAGACAGAATCACACATCAAAACTCTCCAAAGCATCTCCAGGACCAAGAAGCCATCTAGAGTATCTCCACTGTCAGATCCAAGGAGCCATCCAGTCTCTCCTCTCCACACACTGAAGATGGAGCAAAGCCCCTCTCTCACCCTGCTGCTGCTGCTGCTGCTGGGCCTCTCTCAGGCCAACCCTCTCATGGAGGATGGAAGTGGACCAGAGATCCTAACAGACAACCCTGAGGCTGTAGACATCACTGAGAGAATTCTGACCACTAATAACGGCTCCAGTCAGTTCCTGTTGGAGGGGGACATGGTGGCACCAACAACCAGAAACGCCATCATTTGCTATAGGTACAACCAACACACACTGAAAACAATATTGTGCGAATTCTGCTTTTAAAACTATCTGCATCAGCTTATTTAGTATTTCCAACACAAGGTATTTTTATGTTTAATATACTTCACTTTTAGTGTTTCAGAAAGTTGCATGATCACAAAATATACTTCGCTTCGTTAAAACCTGCATACAAACATTGTGTAGAAAGTAGCATTATAAAGTCAAAAGAATGTGGAATTACCCACAATCCTCTAAAAACAGAGACAGGTGTCATAGTTGTTGCTAGAACTTAAAGTTAGTAAATTGTTGTTTTTACATGCATCTTATGTTGATATATTTACATTTTTAAATTTCAGGTTGGTTAAACGAGTGAAGTAGAGTAAAGTACTAATTATATTGAAGTAAAGATAACAAATATATTTTTTATGTCAAAATAATTGTATTTTCTAATATAATTGACTAACACCCTGGATGTTATTTTACAGTGCAGGGTGCTTCTGGCAAAAAGGCTCCAATGGACTGGTTGAAGTGCCCTACACAGTGAGCAGTAGCTTCAGTTCCTCTGACAAGCAGGGCATTGAAAACGCCCTCCGGGCCTTCCCTTCCAAGACCTGCATTCGCTTCGTGCCTCGGCAGAATCAGGTTGACTTCATCAGCTATGAGCCCAGAGACGGGTGCTGGTCCTCTCTTGGGAGAGTAGGAGGCCAACAGACGGTCTCTCTCCAAATGAACGGGTGTGTTTACTTCGACATCATTCAGCACGAGACTCTCCACGCTCTGGGCTTCCAACACGAACAAACCAGGAGCGACCGTGACCAGTATGTCAAGATCAACTGGAGTAATATCGACTCTAACATGGCCTTTAACTTTGATAGATCAAACACCAACAACCTGAACACTCCCTATGACTACAGCTCTGTCATGCACTATGGAAAAACAGCCTTCTCTATCAACGGGATGGACACCATCACCCCCATCCCCAACCCCAACGTGCCCATCGGCCAGACACAGGGGTTGTCCACCACGGACATCCTGAGGATCAACAGACTCTACGGCTGCTGAGAGGAAGACATCAAGTCACAGGAGAAAAGTCTGGAAAAGACCAGATGAAGGAAGTCAAGTCTGACATATATAATGTTATCTTATTGATTTAAAATCATTGTTGAGTTGTAACTTTTTTTTAAATGATCATTGCTGTAGTTGTGTAGTTCTCTAATTATTTTAAACATATGACTTAATTAATTATCTAAAATAAACAAGATTGAAAGCAGATGCTATTGTTTAATTCTAGTGTTTTCTAGTGTGCATGTGTTTTGTCTGTGTGTCTGTGAGAGAGAGAGAGACAGAGTTAACAGACTGGGCACAAGTCCTCCATGTCTGTCCTGAGTCCAAGTGGTCGTGAGTGAGTGAGCACTAGCGTGGTCACTTGAGTGTCACAACTACAATGACATCATTTCTCTCACTAAACACAATAAGACACTCCATGTATTCACAACTACAATGACATCATTTCTCTCCAAACACAATAAGACACTAGGAATATTCACAACTACAATGACATCATTTCTCTCACCTAAACACAATAAGACACTAGGAATATTCACAACTACAATGACATAATTTCTCTCACCTAAACACAATAAGACACTAGGAATATTCACAACTACAATGACATCATTTCTCTCACCTAAACACAATAAGACACTAGAATATTCACAACTGACAATGACATCATTTATCTCACTCTGGGAATCACAACAAACACTAGGAATATTCAAACTACAATGACATCATTTCTCTGTTAAACACATAAGACACTAGAATATTCAAACTACAATGACATCATTTCTCTCAAAATCACAATAAGACACTAGGAATATTCACAAAAAATGACATCATTTCTCTCACCTAAATGTTTTAATAAGACACATTGAATATTATCACAACTACAACGACACTAACGAACCAAAATGTTCTGCAGACATGCTGACATCTCTCTCTATGTATCTTGGATCTTGAGGGGACTACGGTGTTGAACGCTGAGCTGTAGTCAATGAACAGCATTCTTACGTAGGTGTTCCTTTTGTCCAGGTGGGAAAGGGCAGTGTGGAGTGCAATAGAGTTGGTGTCATCTGTGGATCTGTTGGGGCGGTATGCAAATTGGACTGGGTCTAGGGTTTCTGGGATGATTGTGTTAATGGGTGTCATGCCCAGACTTTCAAAGAATTTCATAGCTACAGATGTGAGTGCTATGGGGCGATGATAATTTAAATAGGTTACCTGGTGTTCTTGTGCACAGAGACTATGGTGGTCTGCTTGAAAATGAAGGTCTTACAGACTGGGTCAGGGAGAGGTTGAAAATGTCAGTGAATACACTTGTCAGCGCATGCTCGGAGAACACGTCCTGGTAATCCATCTGGCCCTGCGGGCTTTTGAACGTTCAACTGTTTAAAAGGTCACATCGGCTACGGAAATCATGATCACAAAGTCTTCCAGAACAGCTGGTGCTCTCACGCATGGTTCAGTGTTGCTCGACTCAGAGCAAGCGTAGCATGCATTTAGCCCATCTGGTAGGCTTTTGTCACTGGGCAGTTCGTGGCTGGGTTTCCCTTGTAATCCTTAATCCATTGTTCCAAGATGGCGTAGCAGTCAGACGTCTTGTCGTGTCGTGTCCCTTGGTCGTGTCTAAACACTGTATATATCGTTTTTTTTTTAAAACATATTTTTCTTTGCTTATCTTTAAAACCTCAACATCTAAATACTTCCTGCCACCCAATGTAGCGTGGATCTGATTTTTTTCTAAAGTATTTATATTTACTGGTCCGGAACCCTCAACTGAAGCTAGCCAGCTAACTACCAGCTATCAGTCAGCAAACCATTGTTAGCAGATCAGCTAACCTTTAGCTCGGAAAGCTCTCGCCAGTTCGAACAACGCAACTCTAACCAGAGCATAACGGACCTATTATTTTTATCCCCGGATTCCCACCGCAAACGGTACATTTTCATCTGGATCTTCACAAATAGCTAACTAGCTAACCTCAATCCCGATGACTACTCCTGGCTAGCGTTTCCATCCACTTAGCTTGAAGCTAGTGGCCAGAGCTCCTGTGCTACCACCGAAGCATACTACAATATCCGGAACCACGACCGGTCTATCGATGTCACCGCATGAAGAGGCATAAAAGACTTAACCCCATCGCGACGTCCCCCAAAGGCAAACTTTCTAGCCCTTGCTATCTGCTTGCTTGCCAATAGGAGATGAATAACTGCTAGCTTGTTTAGCCCCAGCCTACTAACTGTTAGCTTGTTAGCACAGGCCTGCTAACTTTCTGAATCATCCCCAGCCAGCCCAACCACTCACTGGACCCATATTTACTTTCAATCTCTTTTCGATTTTTAATTTGATTATACCTTCCGGTAACCTGCCTCACCCAATGTGATACGAATCGCTATTATTTTTAATTTTTAGAACACATTCAAGAACCTCCAGAAGCTAACCAGCTAACCAGCTAACTAGCTACAAGCTATTTAGTCATTGTTAGCCACTGCTAGCGGCTTTTACCTTCTGCACAGCCAGCCAGTTTTTTTAGCCTGGATAATACTAGCCAGTCTAGCTTCCTGTCCCATCCACCGCTGCCCCTGGACACTGTGATCACTTGGCTACATAGCTGATGCCTGCAGGACTGTCCATTAATCACGGTACTCCATTCTGCTTGTTTATGTTTTATCTGTTGGCCCCAGCCGCACTCAGTCTCTGTGTGTAGTTAATCCGAAACCTCTCTGCCTAGTCTCTGCCATTTTACCTGCTGTTGTTGTGCTAGCTGATTAGCTGTTGTTGTCTCACCTACGTTTTAGCTACCTCTCCCATTCAACACCTGTGATTACTGTATGCCTCGCTGTATGTCTCTCTCAAATGTCAATATGCCTTGTATACTGTTGTTCAGGTTAGTTATCATTGTTTTAGTTTACAATGGAGCCCCTAATTCCACTCTTCATACCCCTGATACCTCCTTTGTCCCACCTCCCACACATGCGGTGACCTCACCCATTACAACCAGCATGTCCAGAGATACAACCTTTCTTATCATCACCCAGTGCCTGGGCTTAACCTCTTCAACCTATGGGGGCGCTATGTCATTATTCGATAAAAATCGTGCCCGTTTTAAGCATATTTCCTTTGCAATATTTTGTCATGAAAAGATGCTCGACTATGCATATAATTGCCAGCGTTGGAAAGAAAACACTCTGACGTTTTCAAAACTGCAAAGATATTATCTGTGAGTACCCCAGAACTCATCTTACAGGCGAAACCAAAATGAAACTTCAAACAGGAAATGAACAGGAATTTTGACGCTGTGTTTTACTGACGTCTCTAACTTATATGGCTGTGAATATGCTGTGAACGAGCTTATGCTGCTCTGCCGTTCATCCAAGATGTCTGCAGCATTGTGGACCCATTTGTAGGCATATCATTGGAAGATTGGCCATAAGAGACTACATTTGCCAGGGGCCTTCCGGTGTCCTTTGTCTAAATCGGTGATAATTCCCAGTGGCAACCATTGTACCTTGCGTTTAGAAGGAGACTCATACTTCCAGGAACGATACATCAATGAAGAGATATTTGAAAAACACCTTGAGGATTGGTTCTAAACAACGTTTGCCATGTTTCAGTCGATATTATGGAGTTAATTTGGAAAAAAGTTTGGCGTTTGGATAACTGAATTTTCGTTTTTTTTTGGTAGCCAAACGTGACACACCAAATGGACCGATTTCTCCTGCACAAATAATCTTTCAGGAAAACTGAACATTTGCTATCTAACTGAGAGTCTCCTCATTGAAAACATCCGAAGTTCTTCAAAGGTAAATGATTAATTGAATGTTTTTGCTGGTTTTTGTGAAAATGTGGCCTGCTAATGCTAACGCTAAATGCTAATGCTAAATGCTAACGCTAAATGCTAGTTTGCTATGGTAGAGAAGCATATTTTTTGCATATTTAAGCTTGAGAGCTAGCATATTAATTTCATTTCATTTGCGATTTTCATGAATAGTTAACGTTGCGTTATGATATTGAGCTTGAGGCTATGATTCCGCTACCGGATCCGGCATGGCTCGACGCAAGAAGTTAACTCCGCTGTACCCGCACCCCACCATACCCCTGTCTGCGCATTATGCCCTGAATATATTCTACCATGCCCAGAAATCTGCTCATTTTATTCTTTGTCCCCAACGCTCTAGGCGACCAGTTTTGATAGCCTTTAGCCGCACCCTCATACTACTCCTCTGTTCCGCGGGTGATGTGGAGGTAAACCCAGGCCCTGCATGTCCCCAGGCACCCTCATTTGTTGACTTCTGTCATCGAAAAAGCCTTGGTTTCATGCATGTCAACATCAGAAGCCTCCTCCCTACGTTTGTTTTACTCACTGCTTTAGCACACTCTGCTAACCCTTGATGTCCTTGCCGTGTCTGAATCCTGGCTCAGGAAGGCCACCAAAAATTCTGAGATTTCCATACCCAACTATAACTGTTGCCGCCTGCTACCGACCCCCCTCAGCTCCAAGCTGTGCCCTGGACACCATTTGTGAATTGATCGCCCCCCCATCTAGCTTCAGAGTTTGTTCTGTTAGGTGACCTAAATTGGGATATGCTTAACACCCCGGCAGTCCTACAATCTAAGCTAGATGCCCTCAATCTCACACAAACCATCAAGGAACCCACCAGGTACAACCCTAAATCTGTAAACAAGGGCACCCTCATTGACGTCATCCTGACCCACCGGCCCTCCAAATACACCTCCGCTGTCTTCAACCAGGATCTCAGCGATCACTGCCTCATTGCCTGTATCCGCAGTCAAACGACCACCCCTCAGCACTGTCAAATGCTCCCTAAAACACTTCTGCGAGCAGGCCTTTCTAATCAACCTGGCCCAGGTATCCTGGAAGGATATTGACCTCATCCCGTCAGTTGAGGATGCCTGGTCATTCTTTAAAAGTAACTTCCTCACCATTTTAGATAAGCATGCTCTGTTCAAAAAATGCAGAACGAAGAACAGATATAGCCCTTGGTTCACTCCAGACCTGACTGCCCTCGACCAGCACAAAAACATCCTGTGGCGGACTGCAATAGCATCGAATAATCCCCGCGATATGCAACTGTTCAGGGAAGTCAGGAACCAATACATGCAGTCAGTCAGGAAAGCTAAGGCCATCCAGTGAGGTTGCCAAATTCAACTACAGAAATGCTCATTCTAAAAATTCAGAAAACAAAACATATTTTACATAGGTTTAAAGATGAACTTCTTGTTAAACCAACCACAGTGTCATATTTATAAAATGCTTTTCGGCGAAAGCATACCTAGCCCAGAACATACCTAGCCCAGAACATACCTAGCCCAGAACATACCTAGCCCAGAACATAGCCCAGTTGAAAAATTATTACAAACAGTAACCAGCCAAGCAGAAGCGTTACAAAACTCAGAAAGAGAGATAAAATTAATCCCTTAGCTTTGATGATCTTCATATGGTGGCAATCAGAAGACATTAATTTACTCAATAAATGTTCCTTTTGTTCGATGATGTCTCTTTATATCCAAAAACCTCCGTTTTGTTAGCGCGATTTCTCCAGTAATCCACAGGCTCAAACTCAGTCAAAACAATCAGACAAAAAAATCTCAATTGTATCCGTAAAGTTCATAGAAACATGTCAAACGATGTCTATATTCAAGCCTCAGGTTGTTTTTTAGCCTAAATGATCTCTAATATTTCAACCGGACAATAACGTTGTCAATATAAAAGGTAAACAAGAAATGCACATGAGCCTGAAAAAAACGCTGCGTCACCTTAGGGTCCACTCGTTCAAACTGGTCTTACTCCCTCATTTATAAGAATACAAGCCTGAAACAATTTCTAAAGACTGTTGACATCTAGTGGAAGGCATAGGAACTGCAAACGGAGTCCTAAGTCAATGGATACTGTAATGGCATTGAATAGAAAACTACAAAACCACAAAAAAACTACTTCCTGAATGGATTTGTCTTCGCCTGCTAAATCAGTTCTCAGTTCACAGACACTATTGTAACAGTTTTGGAAACTTTAGAGTGTTGTCTATCCAAATATACCAGTTATATGCATATCATATCTTCTAGGCAGCAGGCCGTTTAATTTGGGCATGCTTTTCATCCAAAATTACGAATGCTGCCCCCTACCCTAGAGAGGTCAATGAAGCCGGTGACTGATGTGGTTAACTCCACAAAAACATCGGATGAATCCCGCAACATATTTCAGTCTGTGCTAGAGAAACAGTCCTGTCGCTTAGCAACCGCTTGATCGGACCACTTCTGAATTGAGCGTGTCACTGGTACTTCCTGTTTGAGTTCTTGCTTGTAAGCAGGAATCAAGAGGATAGAGTTATGGTCAGATTTACCAAACGGAGGCCGAGGGAGAGTTTTGTATACATCTCTGTGTGTTGAGTAGAAGTCATCTAGAGTTTCGTCGTCGTCGTCCAGTTTATCACCTTGTGGAATAGAAGAAACTGGATTTGTTAAGACCTACAGTTGCACTTTTATTAAATAATTCCCTATTTCTTCTCAAATAAGTTGAAATTGAAAACAAATTTTGGTCTCCACACGTTATTAGATTTTCAACAATGCAGAACAAAATTTAGTTTTTTGAAACAACTTCATTTAGAAAATACAAACAAATGGCCAGGACAAAATGAGGAACTACTACTTGATTGTGGAGCCTTTGGCCAAGATAACTGCTGACAAACAGTTGCTGTAGCCATCAATGTGCTTGCTGCACCTGTTAACCCTCGCAGGCCTGCTGGCCCAGACGGCATCCCCAGCCGCGTCATCAGATCATGTGCAGACCAGCTGGCTGGTGTGTTTATGGACATATTCAGTCTCTCCCAATCCCAGTCTGCTGTCCCCACATGCTTCAAAATGGCCACCATTGTTCCTGTACCCAAGAAAGCAAAGGTAACGGAACTAAATGACTATCGCTCCGTAGCACTCACTTCTGTCATCATGAAGTGCTTTGGGAGACTAGTCAAGGATCACATAACCTCCACCCTACCTGACACCCTAGACCCACTTCAATTTGCATCCCACCCCAATAGATCCACAGACGATGCAACCGCCATCACACTGCACACTGCCCTAACCCATCTAAACAAGAGGAATACATATGTAAGAATGCTGGTCATTGACTATAGCTCAGCATTCAACACCATAGTACCTTCCAAGTTGATAATTAAGCTTGAGGCCCTGGGACTGAACACCGGTCCTGTGCAATTGGCTCCTGGACTTCCTGACGGGCCATCACCAGGTGGTGAAGATAGGAAACAACACCTTCACTTCGCTGATCATCAACACTGGGGCCCCACAAGGGTGTGTGCTCAGTCCCCTCCTGTAGTCCCTGTTCACCCATGACTGCGTGGCCAAGCACGCCTCCAACTCAATCATCAAGTTTGCAGATGACACAACAATAGTAGGCTTGATTACCAACAATGATGAGACAGCCTACAGGGAGTAGGAGAGGGCTCTGGGAGTGTGATGCCAGAAAATAACCTCTTATTCAAAGTCAACAAAACAAAGGAGATGATCGTGGACTTCAGGAAACAGCAGAGAGAGCAGCCCCCTATTCACATCGAAGGGACCACAGTGGACAAGGTGGAAAGCTTCAAGTTCCTCGGCGTACACATCACTGACTAACTGAGATGGGTCACTCACACAGATAGCGTGGTGAGGAAGGCGTAACAGCACCTCTTCAACCTCAAGAGGCTAAAGAAATTTGACTTGTCACCTAAAACCCTCACAAACTTTTACAGATGCACAATCGAGAGCATTCTGTCGGGCTGTATCCCCGCCTGGTACGGCAACTGCTCCACCTGCACCTGCAGGGCTCTCCAGAGGGTGACGCGGCCTGCCTTAAGCATCACGGGGGGAAATGACCTGCCCTCCAGGACAGCAACCACCCGAGTCACTGCCTGTTCACCCTGCTATCATCCAGAAGGTGAGGTCAGTACAGGTACATCAAAGCTGGGACCGAGAGACTGAAAAACAGCTTCTATCTCAAGGCCATCAGACTGTTAAACACCATCACTAGCACATTAGAGGCTGCTGCCTATATACATAGACTTGACATCACTGGCCACTTTAATAAATGGAACACCAGTCACTTTAATAACGTCAAAATATCTTGCATTACCCATCTCCTATGTATATACTGTATCCTACACTATCCTACTGTATCTTATTCTATACCAATCTGACATTGCTCGTCCATATATTTTTATATTCTTGATTCCATTCCTTTACTAGACGTGTGTATTGGTGAATATGTTGTGTAATTGTTAGATATCTTGTTAGATATGAATGCACTCGTCAGAGGTAGAAGCACAAGCATTTCGCTAAACCCACAATGACATCAGCTAAACGCGTGTTTGTGACCAATAACATTTGATTTAATCTATTGGTAGATGGGTAAAAAATTACAAAAAGCAGACATTGAATTTCCCTTTGATCATGGTGAAGTTATTAATTCCACTTTGGATGGTGTATCAATACACCCAGTCACTACAAAGATACAGTCGTCCCTCCTAACTCAGTTGCCAGAGAGGAAGGAAACCGCTCAGGGATTTAAACCATGATGCCAATGATGACTTTGGAGGTCTTTGTTATTTAGCCATGTTTCACTAATGCAGGTCTTATCTATACAGGCACAACTACCACAATCTATAACAAACACAATTCTTCCAATACTACTTTAATATTTCCAGACAAATATTAAAACGATGAGTTTGTCTGAACAACTTGTTTCCCTGTTCTATAGCATTTGCCAAACAGGAAATGGCAAATGTGACAATATTTAACCAGTGGCCTGCTCAATCTGACACGTTCCTCAGCACATCATTGTAGTAGAGTCAACTGTCATTACATTAGTGTGTGACCTATTTGTTGAGTAGGCATGGCCAGGTGTAAATGGACCCGTATGGATTAAAACCATGTTGAAACTGTAGGTGTGGTGGTGGAGCCCTCCCTTCAGAGGTTTATTTAGGACTAACAACATGGACCCCAACCCAGAATCCTCCAGCAGACACACCTGAGGAGGACTGTATAAAAAGCCCAGGACTGACCAGACAGAATCACACATCAAAACTCTCCAAAGCATCTCCAGGACCAAGAAGCCATCTAGAGTATCTCCACTGTCAGATCCAAGGAGCCATCCAGTCTCTCCTCTCCACACACTGAAGATGGAGCAAAGCCACTCTCTCACCCTGCTGCTGCTGCTGCTGCTGGGCCTCTCTCAGGCCAACCATCTCATGGAGGATGGAAGTGGACCAGAGATCCTAACAGACAACCCTGAGGCTGTAGACATCACTGAGAGAATTCTGACCACTAATAACGGCTCCAGTCAGTTCCTGTTGGAGGGGGACATGGTGGCACCAACAACCAGAAACGCCATGATTTGCTATAGGTACAACCAACACACACTGAAAACAATATTGTGCGAATTCTACTTTTAAAACTATCTGCATCAGCTTATTTAGTATTTCCAACACAAGGTATTTTTAAGTTTAATATACTTCAATTTTAGTGTATCATAAAGTTGCCTCGTACTAATATAGAAATATACTTTTCTTCCGTCAAACCTACAAAATTTTGTAGAAATATTATAAAGTCAAAGAATGTGGAATTACCCACAATCCTCTAAAAACAGAGCCAGGTGTCAAAGTTGTTTTTAGAACTTAAAATTAGTAAGTTGAGGGAAAATTTCCCTTGGAGTTGTTTTTACATGCATCTTATGTTGATATATTTACATATTTACATTTCAGGTTGGTTAAAAGAATGAAGTAGAGTAAAGTACTAATTATATTGAAGTAAAGATAACAAATATATTTTTTTAGGTCAAAATAATTGTATTTTCAAATATAATTGACTAACACCCTGGATGTTATTTTACAGTGCAGGGTGCTTCTGGAACAAAGGCTCCGACGGACTGGTTGAAGTGCCCTACACAGTGAGCAGTAGCTTCAGTTCCTCTGACAAGCAGGGCATTGAAAACGCCCTCCGGGCCTTCACTTCCCAGACCTGCATTCGCTTCGTGCCTTGGCAGAATCAGGTTGACTTCATCAGCTACGAGCCCAGAGACGGGTGCTGGTCCTCTCTTGGGAGAGTGGGAGGCCAACAGACGGTCTCTCTCCAAATGGACGGCTGCGTTTACTTCGGCATCATTCAGCACGAGACTCTCCACGCTCTGGGCTTCCAGCACGAACAAACCAGGAGCGACCGTGACGAGTACGTCACCATCAACTGGAGTAACATCGACTCTAACAACGCCTTTAACTTTGATCGATCAAACACCAACAACCTGAACACTCCCTATGACTACAGCTCTGTCATGCACTATGGAAAAACAGCCTTCTCTGTCAACGGGATGGACACCATCACCCCCATCCCCAACCCCAACGTGCCCATCGGCCAGAGACAGGGGTTGTCCACCACGGACATCCTGAGGATCAACAGACTCTACGGCTGCTGAGAGGAAGACATCAAGTCACAGGAGAAAAGTCTGGAAAAGACCAGATGAAGGAAGTCAAGTCTGACATATATAATGTTATCTTATTGATTTAAAATCATTGTTGAGTTGTAACTTTTTTTTAAATGATCATTGCTGTAGTTGTGTAGTTCTCTAATTATTTTAATCATATGACTTAATTAATTATCTAAAATAAACAAGATTGAAAGCAGATGCTATTGTTTAATTCTAGTGTTTTCTAGTGTGTGTGTGTGTTTGTCTGTGTGTCTGTGAGAGAGAGAGAGACAGAGTTAACAGACTGGGCACAAGTCCTCCATGTCTGTCCTGATCCAAGACATTCGTCCTCCAATCAGCACTAGAGTTACATCACGTCTGTCACAACTACAATGACATCATTTCTCTCACCTAAACACAATAAGACACTAGGAATATTCACAACTACAATGACATAATTTCTCTCACCTAAACACAATAAGACACGAGGAATATTCACAACTACAATGACATCATTTCTCTCACCTAAACACAATAAGACACTAGGAATATTCACAACTACAATGACATAATTTCTCTCACCTAAACACAATAAGACACTAGGAATATTCACAACTACAATGACATCATTTCTCTCACCTAAACACAATAAGACACTAGGAATATTCACAACTACAATGACATCATTTCTCTCACCTAAACACAATAAGACACTAGGAATATTCACAACTACAACGACATGAAAGATAATAATTATTTTTGGAAGAGAATGAAGGAGGCAGACAGAGAACAACATAAATACCTGCTCTGGGAATCTGACAACAAAGCAGAAATAAAAATCAACCACACGGTATTTTCTTGTTAAGATTTATACTGTAGATGTAACTGGTCTGGTCTGCTAAAATCATCACTTCAAAGTGGAGTCACATGTCCCCCCCAAAAAATACAGGTTTCTCCTCAAAATGTTTTAAAATGCTGTACATTGAATCTTATCACATAACAAGATAGACTAACGAACCAAAATGTTCTGCAGACATGCTGACATCTCTCTCTATGTATCTTGGATCTTGGAGGGGACTACGGTGTTGAACGCTGAGCTGTAGTCAATGAACAGCATTCTTACGTAGGTGTTCCTTTTGTCCAGGTGGGAAAGGGCAGTGTGGAGTGCAATAGAGTTGGTGTCATCTGTGGATCTGTTGGGGCGGTATGCAAATTGGACTGGGTCTAGGGTTTCTGGGATGATTGTGTTAATGGGTGTCATGCCCAGACTTTCAAAGAATTTCATAGCTACAGATGTGAGTGCTATGGGGCGATGATAATTTAAATAGGTTACCTTGGCGTTCTTGTGCACAGAGACTATGGTGGTCTGCTTGAAAAATGAAGGTCTTACAGACTGGGTCAGGGAGAGGTTGAAAATGTCAGTGAATACACTTGTCAGCGCATGCTCGGAGAACACGTCCTGGTAATCCATCTGGCCCTGCGGGCTTTTGAACGTTCAACTGTTTAAAGAGGTCACATCGGCTACGGAAATCATGATCACAAAGTCTTCCAGAACAGCTGGTGCTCTCACGCATGGTTCAGTGTTGCTCGACTCAGAGCAAGCGTAGCATGCATTTAGCCCATCTGGTAGGCTTTTGTCACTGGGCAGTTCGTGGCTGGGTTTCCCTTTGTAATCCTTAATCCATTGTTCCAAGATGGCGTAGCAGTCAGACGTCTTGTCGTGTCGTGTCCCTTGTATATATCGTTTTTTTTAAAACATATTTTTCTTCGCATATCTTTTAAAACATTTTGCTAAACCTCAACATCTAAATACTCTCCTGCCACCCAATGTAGCGTGGATCTGATTTTTTTTCTAAAGTATTTATATTTACTTCGGATCCGGAACCCCTCAACTGAAGCTAGCCAGCTAACTACCAGCTATCAGTCAGCAAACCATTGCTAGCGGTCATCAGCTAACCTTTAGCTCGGAAAGCTCTCGCCAGTTCGAACAACGCAACTCTAACCAGAGCATAACGGACCTATTATTTTTATCCCCGGATTCCCACCGCAAACGGAACATTTTCATCTGGATCTTCACAACTAGCTAACTAGCTAACCGCAATCCCGGATGACTACTCCTGGCTAGCGTTTCCATCCACTTAGCTTGAAGCTAGCCCGGCCAGAGCTCCTGTGCTACCACCGAAGCATACTCCTGGGCTACAATATCCGGAACCACGACCGGTCTATCGATGTCACCGCATGAAGAGGCATAAAAAGACTTAACCCCATCGCGACGTCCCCCAAAGGCTAACTTTCTAGCCCTTGCTATCTGCTTGCTTGCTAATTCGGCCTGCTAACTGCTAGCTTGTTTAGCCCCAGCCTACTAACTGTTAGCTTGTTAGCACAGGCCTGCTAACTGTCTGAATCGCCGCATCCCCAGCCAGCCCAACCACTCACTGGACCCATATTTACTTTCAATCTCTTTTCGATTTTTAATTTGATTATACCTTCCGGTAACCTGCCTCACCCAATGTGATACGGAATCGCTATTATTTTTAATTTTTAGAACACATTCAAGAACCTCCAGAAGCTAACCAGCTAACTAGCTACAAGCTATTTAGTCATTGTTAGCCACTGCTAGCGGCTTTTACCTTCTGCACAGCCAGCCAGTTTTTTTAGCCTGGATAATACTAGCCAGTCTAGCTTCCCTGTCCCATCCACCGCTGCCCCCTGGACACTGTGATCACTTGGCTACATAGCTGATGCCTGCAGGACTGTCCATTAATCACGGTACTCCATTCTGCTTGTTTATGTTTTATCTGTCGGCCCCAGCCGCACTCAGTCTCTGTGTGTAGTTAATCCGACCCTCTCTGCCTAGTCTCTGCCATTTTACCTGCTGTTGTTGTGCTAGCTGATTAGCTGTTGTTGTCTCACCTACCGTTTTAGCTACCTCTCCCATTCAACACCTGTGATTACTGTATGCCTCGCTGTATGTCTCTCTCAAATGTCAATATGCCTTGTATACTGTTGTTCAGGTTAGTTATCATTGTTTTAGTTTACAATGGAGCCCCTAATTCCACTCTTCATACCCCTGATACCTCCTTTGTCCCACCTCCCACACATGCGGTGACCTCACCCATTACAACCAGCATGTCCAGAGATACAACCTTTCTTATCATCACCCAGTGCCTGGGCTTAACCTCTTCAACCTATGGGGGCGCTATGTCATTATTCGATAAAAAATCGTGCCCGTTTTAAGCGCAATATTTTGTCATGAAAAGATGCTCGACTATGCATATAATTGCCAGCGTTGGAAAGAAAACACTCTGACGTTTTCAAAACTGCAAAGATATTATCTGTGAGTACCCCAGAACTGATCTTACAGGCGAAACCAAAATGAAACTTCAAACAGGAAATGAACAGGAATTTTGACGCTGTGTTTTACTGACGCCTCCTTATATGGCTGTGAATATGCTGTGAACGAGCTTATGCGCTCTGCCGTTCATCCAAGATGTCTGCAGCATTGTGGCGTATTTGTAGGCATATCATTGGAAGATTGGCCATAAGAGACTACATTTGCCAGGGGGCCGTCCGGTGTCCTTTGTCTAAATCGGTGCGTAATTCCCAGTGGCAACCATTGTACCTTGCGTTACAGAAGGAGACTCATACTTCCAGGAACGATACATCAATGAAGAGATATGTGAAAAACACCTTGAGGATTGGTTCTAAACAACGTTTGCCATGTTTCAGTCGATATTATGGAGTTAATTTGGAAAAAAGTTTGGCGTTTGGATAACTGAATTTTCGTTTTTTTTTGGTAGCCAAACGTGACGCACCAAACGGACCGATTTCTCCTGCACAAAAAATCTTTCAGGAAGAACTGAACATTTGCGATCTAACTGAGAGTCTCCTCATTGAAAACATCTGAAGTTCTTCAAAGGTAAATGATTTATTGAATGTTTTGGCTGGTTTTTGTGAAAATGTGGCCTGCTAATGCTAACGCTAAATGCTAATGCTAAATGCTAACGCTAAATGCTAAATGCTAGTTTGCTATGGTAGAGAAGCATATTTTTGCATATTTAAGCTTGAGAGCTAGCATATTAATTTCATTTCATTTGCGATTTTCATGAATAGTTAACGTTGCGTTATGATATTGAGCTTGAGGCTATGATTCCGCTACCGGATCCGGCATGGCTCGACGCAAGAAGTTAACTCCGCTGTACCCGCACCCCACCATACCCCTGTCTGCGCATTATGCCCTGAATATATTCTACCATGCCCAGAAATCTGCTCATTTTATTCTTTGTCCCCAACGCTCTAGGCGACCAGTTTTGATAGCCTTTAGCCGCACCCTCATACTACTCCTCTGTTCCGCGGGTGATGTGGAGGTAAACCCAGGCCCTGCATGTCCCCAGGCACCCTCATTTGTTGACTTCTGTCATCGAAAAAGCCTTGGTTTCATGCATGTCAACATCAGAAGCCTCCTCCCTACGTTTGTTTTACTCACTGCTTTAGCACACTCTGCTAACCCTTGATGTCCTTGCCGTGTCTGAATCCTGGCTCAGGAAGGCCACCAAAAATTCTGAGATTTCCATACCCAACTATAACTGTTGCCGCCTGCTACCGACCCCCCTCAGCTCCAAGCTGTGCCCTGGACACCATTTGTGAATTGATCGCCCCCCCATCTAGCTTCAGAGTTTGTTCTGTTAGGTGACCTAAATTGGGATATGCTTAACACCCCGGCAGTCCTACAATCTAAGCTAGATGCCCTCAATCTCACACAAACCATCAAGGAACCCACCAGGTACAACCCTAAATCTGTAAACAAGGGCACCCTCATTGACGTCATCCTGACCCACCGGCCCTCCAAATACACCTCCGCTGTCTTCAACCAGGATCTCAGCGATCACTGCCTCATTGCCTGTATCCGCAGTCAAACGACCACCCCTCAGCACTGTCAAATGCTCCCTAAAACACTTCTGCGAGCAGGCCTTTCTAATCAACCTGGCCCAGGTATCCTGGAAGGATATTGACCTCATCCCGTCAGTTGAGGATGCCTGGTCATTCTTTAAAAGTAACTTCCTCACCATTTTAGATAAGCATGCTCTGTTCAAAAAATGCAGAACGAAGAACAGATATAGCCCTTGGTTCACTCCAGACCTGACTGCCCTCGACCAGCACAAAAACATCCTGTGGCGGACTGCAATAGCATCGAATAATCCCCGCGATATGCAACTGTTCAGGGAAGTCAGGAACCAATACATGCAGTCAGTCAGGAAAGCTAAGGCCATCCAGTGAGGTTGCCAAATTCAACTACAGAAATGCTCATTCTAAAAATTCAGAAAACAAAACATATTTTACATAGGTTTAAAGATGAACTTCTTGTTAAACCAACCACAGTGTCATATTTATAAAATGCTTTTCGGCGAAAGCATACCTAGCCCAGAACATACCTAGCCCAGAACATACCTAGCCCAGAACATACCTAGCCCAGAACATACCTAGCCCAGAACATAGCCCAGTTGAAAAATTATTACAAACAGTAACCAGCCAAGCAGAAGCGTTACAAAACTCAGAAATAGAGATAAAATTAATCCCTTAGCTTTGATGATCTTCATATGGTGGCAATCAGAAGACATTAATTTACTCAATAAATGTTCCTTTTGTTCGATGAAGTCTCTTTCTATCCAAAAACCTCCGTTTTGTTAGCGCGATTTCTCCAGTTATCCACAGGCTCAAACTCAGTCAAAACAATCAGACGAAAAAATCTCAATTGTATCCGTAAAGTTCATAGAAACATGTCAAACGATGTCTATATTCAAGCCTCAGGTTGTTTTTTAGCCTAAATGATCTCTAATATTTCAACCGGACAATAACGTTGTCAATATGAAAGGTAAACAAGAAATGCACATGCGCCTGAAAAAACGCTGCGTCACCTTAGGGTCCACTCGTTCAGACTGTGGAAGACATGGGAACTGCAAATGGAGTCCTAAGTCAATGGATACTGTAATGGCATTGAATAGAAAACTACAAAACCACAAAAAAAAATACTTCCTGAATGGATTTGTCTCAGGTTTTCGCCTGCTATATCAGTTCTGTTATACTCACAGACAATATTTTAACAGTTTTGGAAAGTTTAGAGTGTTTTCAATCCAAATCTACCAGTTATATGCATATCATATCTTCTGGGCCCGAGTAGCAGGCCGTTTAATTTGGGCATGCTTTTCATCCAAAATTCCAAATGCTGCCCCCTACCCTAGAGAGGTCAATGAAGCCGGTGACTGATGTGGTGAACTCCACAAAAACATCGGATGAATCCCGGAACATATTCCAGTCTGTGCTAGAGAAACAGTCCTGTCGCTTAGCAACCGCTTCATCGGACGACTTCTGAATTGAGCGTGTCACTGGTACTTCCTGTTTGAGTTCTTGCTTGTAAGCAGGAATCAAGAGGATAGAGTTATGGTCAGATTTACCAAATGGAGGGCGAGGGAGAGTTTTGTATACATCTCTGTGTGTTGAGTAGAGGTAATCTAGAGTGTGTCCCCCCCTCGTTGCACAGGTGACATGCTGGTAGAAATTAGGACATGCTGGTCGAAATCAGGTTGCACAGGTGACAGGATTTCGGTTTTCCTGCATTAAAAAATCACCGGCCACTAGGAGTGCTGCCTCCGGATGAGCATTTTCTTCTTGGCTTATGGCCCTAAATATCTCGTTGAGTACCAGCATCTGCTTTTGGTGGTAAATAGACAGCCGTGAAAAATATAGATGAAAACTCTCACCATAGTATGGTCTACAACTTATCATGAGGTATTCTAACTCGGGTGAGCAGAACCTCCAGACTTCCTTAATATTAGAGATTGCGTACCAGCTGTTGTTAGCAAAGAGACCCCCCCCCATCCTTGAGTTTAGGAGATGCTTCCGTTCTGTCCTGCCGATGCAAAAGCTTCACAGCTATCCTGATAGTGGGCCTGTGTTTACTTCCTGGAAAAGACTCATTCATTGCGTCATTCAAAACACATCAGTATATCACCTTGTGGAATAGAAGAAACTGGATTTGTTAAGACCTACAGTTGCACTTTTATTAAATAATTCACTATTTCTTCTCAAATAAGTGGAAATTGAAAACAACTTTTGGTCTCCACACGTTGTTATTAGATTTTCAACAATGCAGAACAAAATGTAGTTTTTTGAAACAACTTCATTTAGAAAATACAAACAAATGGCCAGGACAAAATTAGGAACTAAAACTTGATTGTGAAGCCTTTGGCCAAGATAACTGCTGACAAACAGTTGCTGTAGCCATCAATGTGCTTGATGCACCTGTTAACCCTCGTAAGGCTGCTGGCCCAGACGGCATCCCCAGCCGCGTCATCAGATCATGTGCAGACCAGCTGGCTGGTGTGTTTACGGACATATTCAATCTCTCCCAATCCCAGTCTGCTGTCCCAACATGCTTCAAGATGGCCACCATTGTTCCTGTACCCA
This sequence comes from Oncorhynchus nerka, assembly GCF_034236695.1. Classification (NCBI taxonomy): domain Eukaryota; kingdom Metazoa; phylum Chordata; class Actinopteri; order Salmoniformes; family Salmonidae; genus Oncorhynchus; species Oncorhynchus nerka. The sequence goes on along the minus strand of NW_027040296.1, from coordinate 44,461 downwards.
AGAAAGCAAAGGTAACAGAACTAAATGACTGTCGCCCCGTAGCACTCACTTCTGTCATCATGAAGTGCTTTGGGAGACTAGTCAAGGATCAAATCAAATCAGCTCCACCCTACCTGTCACCCTAGACCCACTTCAATTAGCATCCCACCCCAATAGATCTGCCCTAACCCATCTAGACAAGAGGAATCCATATGTAAGAATGCTGGTCATTGACTATAGCTCAGCATTCAACACCATAGTACCCTCCAAGTTGGTCATTAAGCTTGAGGCCCTGGGACTGAACCCCGGTCCTGTGCAATTGGGTCCTGGAATTCCTGACGGGCCATCACCAGGTGGTGAAGATAGGAAACAACACCTTCACTTCGCTGATCATCAACACTGGGGCCCCACAAGGGTGCGTGCTCAGTCCCCTCCTGTACTCCCTGTTCACCCATGACCTCCAACTCAATCATCAAGTTTGCAGATGACACAACAGTAGTAGGCTTGATTACCAACAATGATTAGACAGCCTGCAGGGAGGAGAGGGATCTGGGAGTGTGGTGTCAGGAAAATGACCTCTTATTCAAAGTCAAAAAAACAAGGGAGATGATCGTGGACTTCAGGAAACAGCAGAGAGAGCAGCCCCCTATTCACATCGACGGGACCGCAGTGGACAAGGTGGAAAGCTTCAAGTTCCTCAGCGTAGACATCACTGACTAACTGAGATGGGTCACTCACACAGATAGCGTGGTGAGGAAGGCGTAACAGCACCTCTTCAACCTCAGGAAGCTAAAGAAATGTGACTTGTCACCTAAAACAATCACAAACTTTTACAGATGCACAATCGAGAGCATTCTGTCGGGCTGTATCACCGCCTGGTACGGCAACTGCACCACCTGCACCTGCAGGGCTCTCCAGAGGGTGGCGTGGCCTGCCTTAAGCATCACGGGGGGAAATTACCTGCCCTCCAGGACAACAACCACCCGAGTCACTGCCTGTTCACCCCTCTATCATCCAGAAGGTGAGGTCAGTACAGGTACATCAAAGCTGGGACCGAGAGACTGAAAAACAGCTTCGATCTCAAGGCCATCAGACTGGTAAATAGCCATCACTAGCACATTAGAGGCTGCTGCCCTATATACATAGACTTGAAATCACTGGCCACTTTAATAAATGGAACACCAGTCACTTTAATAACGTCAAAATATCTTGCATTACCCATCTCCTATGTATATACTGTATCCTACACTATCCTACTGTATCTTATTCTATACCAATCTGACATTGCTCGTCCATATATTTTTATATTCTTGATTCCATTCCTTTACTAGACGTGTGTATTGGTGAATATGTTGTGTAATTGTTAGATATATTGTTAGATATTAATGCACTCGTCAGAGGAAGCACAAGCATTTCACTAAACCCACAATGACATCTGCTAAACGCGTGTTTGTGACCAATAACATTTGATTTGATCTATTGGTAGATGGGTAAAAAAAAAAAAGCAGACATTGAATATCCCTTTGATCATGGTGAAGTTATTAATTACACTTTGGATGGTGTATCAATACACCCAGTCACTACAAAGATACAGTCGTCCCTCCTAACTCAGTTGCCAGAGAGGAAGGAAACCGCTCAGGGATTTAAACCATGATGCCAATGATGACTTTGGAGGTCTTTGTTATTTAGCCATGTTTCACTAATGCAGGTCTTATCTATACAGGCACAACTACCACAATCTATAACAAACACAATTCTTCCAATACATTTGTTTCATATTTCCAGACAAATATTAAAATGATGAGTTTGTCTGAACAACTTGTTTCCCTGTTCTATAGCATTTGTCAAACAGGAAATGGCAAATGTGACAATATTTAACCAGTGGCCTGCTCAATCTGACACGTTCCTCAGCACATCATTGTAGTAGAGTCAACTGTCATTACATTAGTGTGTGACCTATTTGTTGAGTAGGCATGGCCAGGTGTAAATGGACCCGTATGGATTAAAACCATGTTGAAACTGTAGGTGTGGTGGTGGAGCCCTCCCTTCAGAGGTTTATTTAGGACTAACAACATGGACCCCAACCCAGAATCCTCCAGCAGACACACCTGAGGAGGACTGTATAAAAAGCCCAGGACTGACCAGACAGAATCACACATCAAGACTCTCCAAAGCATCTCCAGGACCAAGAAGCCATCTAGAGTATCTCCACTGTCAGATCCAAGGAGCCATCCAGTCTCTCATCTCCACACACTGAAGATGGAGCAAAGCCCCTCTCTCACCCTGCTGCTGCTGCTGCTGGGCCTCTCTCAGGCCAACCCTCTCATGGAGGATGGAAGTGGACCAGAGATCCTAACAGACAACCCTGAGGCTGTAGACATCACTGAGAGAATTCTGACCACTAATAACGGCTCCAGTCAGTTCCTGTTGGAGGGGGACATGGTGGCACCAACAACCAGAAACGCCATGATTTGCTATAGGTACAACCAACACACACTGAAAACAATATTGTGCGAATTCTACTTTTAAAACTATCTGCATCAGCATATTTAGTATTTCCAACACAAGGTATTTTTATGTTTAATATACTTCACTTTTAGTGTTTCAGAAAGTTGCATGATCACAAAATATACTTTGCTTCGTTAAAACCTGCATACAAACATTGTGTAGAAAGTAGCATTAAAGTCAAAAGAATGTGTAATTACCCACAATCCTCTAAAAACAGAGACAGGTGTCAAAAAGTTGTTGCTAGAACTTAAAGTTAGTAAGTTGAGGGAAAATTTCCCTTGGAGTTGTTTTTACGTGCATCTTATGTTGATATATTTACATTTTTACATTTCAGGTTGGTTAAAAGAATGAAGTAGAGTAAAGTACTAATTATATTGAAGTAAAGATAACAAATATATTTTTTTATGTCAAAATAATTGTATTTTCAAATATAATTGACTAACACCCTGAATGTTATTTTACAGTGCAGGGTGCTTCTGGAACAAAGGCTCCAACGGACTGGTTGAAGTGCCCTACACAGTGAGCAGTAGCTTCAGTTCCTCTGACAAGCAGGGCATTGGAAACGCCCTCCGGGCCTTCACTTCCCAGACCTGCATTCGCTTCGTGCCTTGGCAGAATCAGGTTGACTTCATCAGCTACGAGCCCAGAGACGGGTGCTGGTCCTCTCTTGGGAGAGTGGGAGGCCAACAGACGGTCTCTCTCCAAATGGACGGCTGCGTTTACTTCGGCATCATTCAGCACGAGACTCTCCACGCTCTGGGCTTCCAGCACGAACAAACCAGGAGCGACCGTGACGAGTACGTCACCATCAACTGGAGTAACATCGACTCTAACAACGCCTTTAACTTTGATCGATCAAACACCAACAACCTGAACACTCCCTATGACTACAGCTCTGTCATGCACTATGGAAAAACAGCCTTCTCTGTCAACGGGATGGACACCATCACCCCCATCCCCAACCCCAACGTGCCCATCGGACAGAGACAGGGGTTGTCCACCACGGACATCCTGAGGATCAACAGACTCTACGGCTGCTGAGAGGAAGACATCAAGTCACAGGAGAAAAGTCTGGAAAAGACCAGATGAAGGAAGTCAAGTCTGACATATATAATGTTACCTTATTGATTTAAAATCATTGTTGAGTTGTAACTTTTAAAAAAATTATCATTGCTGTAGTTGTGTAGTTCTCAAATTATTTTAATTATATGACTTAATTAATTTTCTAAAATAAACAAGATTGAAAGCAGATGCTATTGTTTAATTCTAGTGTTTTCTAGTGTGTGTGTGTGTTTGTCTGTGTGTCTGTGAGAGAGAGAGAGACAGAGTTAACAGACTGGGCACAAGTCCTCCATGTCTGTCCTGATCCAAGACATTCGTCCTCCAATCAGCACTAGAGTTACATCACTTCTGTCACAACTACAATGACATCATTTCTCTCACCTAAACACAATAAGACACTAGGAATATTCACAACTACAACGACATGAATAGAGGGCTGGGAAGAAAAAAACCACTAATAATTATTTAAGGAAGTAAAGAATCAGTGAGGCTGACATGAATACATGCAGTGGAAATCCAGCTATTGAGATGTGGCTCTTGTTAAGTTAATCAGGTGTTAAAATTAGGTGAAAAGGAGACTGAAACAGGACTTTAAAAAGTGCTTCAGCTCCAGGTTGGACGCAGCTCAGAAGGCCGGAGTCCATCTGGCAACACAGAGACCTGCCCGGTGAATACAACCAGGGGTGGAGGACTCAACTGTATCCTCTATTTGTTTTGTTTATATAGGCAGAAGTAATGAAATATACAGTATTCACACGGGGTAGTAGGGTATTCACAGGGGGTAACAGAGTAGTAGGGTATTCACAAGGGGTAAGAGAGGAATAGGGTATTCACAGGGGGTAAGAGAGTAGTAGGGTATTCACAGGGGGTAATAGAGTAGTAGGGTATTCACAGGGGGTAATAGAGTAGTAGGGTATTCACAAGGGGTAAGAGAGGAGTAGGGTATTCACAGGGGGTAATAGAGTACTGGGTATTCACAGGGGGTAATAGAGTAGTAGGGTATTCACAGGGGGTAATAGAGTAGTAGAGTATTCACAGGGGGTAATAGAGTAGTAGGGTATTCACAGGGGGTAATAGAGTAGTAGGGTATTCACAGGGGGTAACAGAGTAATAGGGTATTCACAGGGGGTAACAGAGTAATAGGGTATTCACAGGGGGTAATATAGTAGTAGGGTATTCACAGGGGGTAACAGAGTAGTAGGGTATTCACAGTGGGTAATAGAGTAGTAGGGTATTCACAGGGGGTAATAGAGTAGTAGAGTAGTAGGGTATTCACAGTGGGTAATAGAGTAGTAGGGTATTCACAGGGGGTAATAGAATAGTAGAGTAGTAGGGTATTCACAGTGGGTAATAGAGTAGTAGGGTATTCACAGGGGGTAACAGAGTACTGGGTATTCACAGGGGGTAATAGAGTAATAGGGTATTCACAGGGGGTAATAGAGTAGTAGGGTATTCACAGGGGGTAACAGAGTAGTAGGATATTTACAGGGGGTAATAGAGTAGTAGAGTAGTAGGGTATTCACAGTGGGTAATAGAGTAGTAGGGTATTCACATGGGGTAATAGAGTAGTATGGTATTCACAGGGGGTAAGAGAGTAGTAGGGTATTCACAGGGGGTAATAGAGCAGTAGGGTATTCACAGGGGGTAAAATGGTATTCCCAGGGGGTAAACGTGCAGTAGGTTATTCACAAGGGGTAAGAGAGTAGTAGGGTATTCACAGTGGGTAATAGAGTAGTAGGATATTCACAGGGGGTAATAGAGTAGTATGGTATTCATAGGGGGTAAGAGAGTAGTAGGGTATTCACAGGGGGTAATAGAGTAGTAGGGTATTCATAGGGGTAATAGAGTAGTAGGGTAGTCACAGTGGGTAATAGAGTAGTAGGGTATTCACAGGGGAGTAGTAGGGTATTCACAGGGGGTAACAGAGTAGTAGAGTAGTAGGGTATTCACAGGGGGTAATAGAGTAGTAGGGTATTCACAGTGGGTAATAGAGTAGTAGGGTATTCACAGGGGGTAATAGAGTAGTAGGGTATTCATAGGGGGTAATAGAGTAGTAGGGTAGTCACAGTGGGTAATAGAGTAGTAGGGTATTCACAGGGGGTAATAGAGTAGTAGGGTATTCACAGGGGGTAACAGAGTAGTAGAGTAGTAGGGTATTCACAGGGGGTAACAGAGTAGTAGGGTATTCACAGTGGGTAATAGAGTAGTAGGGTATTCACAGGGGGTAATAGAGTAGTAGGGTTTTCATAGGGGGTAATAGAGTAGTAGGGTATTCACAAGGGGTAAGAGAGTAGTAGGGTATTCACATCCTATCCATCCTGCCCTGCCTATCTAAGGTCTTCGAAAGCCAAGTCAACAAACAGGTCACTGACCATCTCGAATCCCATCGTACCTTCTCCGCTGTGCAATCTGGTTTCCGAGCCGGTCACGGGTGCCCCTCAGCCACGCTCAAGGTACTAAACGATATCATAACCGCCATTGATAAAAGCCAGTACTGTGCAGCCGTCTTCATCGACCTTGCCAAGGCTTTCGACTCTGTCAATCACCATATTCTTATCGGCAGACTCAGTAGCCTCGGTTTTTCTGATGACTGCCTTGCCTGGTTCACCAACTACTTTGCAGACAGAGTTCAGTGTGTCAAATCGGAGGGCATGCTGTCCGGTCCTGTGGCAGTCTCTATGGGGGTGCCACAGGGTTCAATTCTCGGGATGACTCTTTTCTCTGTATATATCAATGATGTTGCTCTTGCTGCGGGCGATTCCCTGATCCACCTCTACGCAGACGACACCATTCTGTATACTTCCGGCCTGTCCTTGGACACTGTGCTATCTAACATCCAAACGAGCTTCAATGCCATACAACACTCCTTCCCTGGATGGTTCCGACCTAGAATATGTGGACATCTATAAGTACCTAGGTGTCTGGCTAGACTGTAAACTCTCCTTCCAGACTCATATCAAACATCTCCAATCTAAAATCAAATCTAGAGTCGGCTTTCTATTCCGCAACAAAGCCTCCTTCACTCACGCCGCCAAACTTACCCTAGTAAAACTGACTATCCTACCGATCCTCGACTTCGGCGATGTCATCTACAAAACGGCTTCCAATACTCCACTCAGCAAACTGGATGCAGTTTATCACAGTGCCATCCATTTTGTTACTAAAGCACCTTATACCACCCACCACTACGACCTGTATGCTCTAGTCGGCTGGCCCTCGCTACATATTCGTCGCCAGACCCACTGGCTCCAGGTCATCTACAAGTCCATGCTAGGTAAAGCTCCGCCTTATCTCAGTTCACTGGTCACGATGGCAACACCCACCCGTAGCACGCGCTCCAGCAGGTGTATCTCACTGATCATCCCTAAAGCCAACACCTCATTTGGCCGCCTTTCGTTCCAGTTCTCTGTTGCCTGTGACTGGAACGAATTGCAAAAATCGCTGAAGTTGGAGACTTTTATCTCCCTCACCAACTTCAAACATCTGCTATCTGAGCAGCTAACCGATCGCTGCAGCTGTACATAGTCTATCGGTAAATAGCCCACCCAATTTTACCTACCTCATCCCCATACTATTTTTATTTATTTACTTTTCTGCTCTTTTGCACACCAATATCTCTACCTGTACATGACCATCTGATCATTTATCACTCCAGTGTTAATCTGCAAAATTGTAATTATTCACCTACCTCCTCATGCCTTTTGCACACAATGTATATAGACTCTCTTTTTTTCTACTGTGTTATTGACTTGTTAATTGTTTACTCCATGTGTAACTCTGTGTTGTCTGTTCACACTGCTATGCTTTATCTTGGCCAGGTCGCAGTTGCAAATGAGAACTTGTTCTCAACTAGCCTACCTGGTTAAATAAAGGTGAAATAAATAAAAATAAATTTAAATAAAAATAGTTTGGAAGCCCTGTATTCGCTCGCAAGTTGATTTTGTTCACCCACACCAGACGCAAAGGAGAAACAATTATATTAATTTGGGGACAGGTCAAAAAGCATTGAACATTTATGGCAATTTAGTTAGCTAGATTGCTGTTGCTAGCTCATGGGATAAAGCACAAGGTCCTCTACTCCGACAATAAATTCACATATAAAATGGTAAAGGAAATGAGTTTCTCGTCATCTCTCCTCCTTCCTTCAGGCTTCTTCTCCTTTGGACTTTATATGGCGGTTGGCAACCACCTTTACAGCATTACTACAACCGACTGAAGTGTCACATATAAAACAACAGATTAAAACAGTGAACTATGTTTGTACTGAATGAATGGTCAATAGCACCATACAACAATATCACAATGTATGTGAATGCATGTCTCTGTACCTTGCTGTGTGTCTCTTCACAGTCCCTGTTGTTCCATAAGGTGTATTTTTAGCTGCTTTTTAAATCTGATTCTACTGCTTGCATTAGTTACCTGATGTGGAATAGAGTTCCATGTAGTCATGGCTCTATGTAGTACTGTGCGCCTCCCATAATCTTTTCTGGACTTGGGGACTGTGAAGAGACCTCTGGGGCATGTCTTGTGGGGTATGCATTGTTGTCCGAGATGTGTGCTAGTATTTTAAAAACAGACAGCTCGGTACATTCAGCTTGTCAATAAAAACTAGTGTCCTGGTCCTAGAAAGCGGCAGTTGTCTGTAATCAATGGCTTCTGGTTTGGAAATGTACGCACGGCTCACTGGAGATGACGTTGTCGATGCACTTATTAACCTCTCTTGGGTATGTGGGACATCTGGCCATCTGGCCAACATCCAGTGAGATTGCAGAGCGCCAAATTCAATTACAGAAATGCTCATTCTAAAAATTCAGAAAACAAAACATATTTTACATAGGTTTAAATATTAACTTCTTGTTAAACCAACCACAGTGTCATATTTATGACATGCTTTTCTGCGAAAGCATACCTAGCCCAGAACATACCTAGCCCAGATCATACCTAGCCCAGAACATACCTAGCCCAGAACATACCTAGCCCAGAACATAGCCCAGTTGACAAATTATTACAAACAGTAACCAGCCAAGCAGAAGCGTTACAAAACTCAGAAATAGAGATAAAATTAATCCCTTACCTTTGATGATCTTCATATGGTGGCAATCAGAAGACATTAATTTACTCAATAAATGTTCCTTTTGTTCGATGATGTCTCTTTATATCCAAAAACCTCCGTTTTGTTTGCGCGATTTCTTCAGTAATCCACAGGCTCAAACTCAGTCAAAACAATCAGACAAAAAAATCTCAATTGTATCTGTAAAGTTCATAGAAACATGTCAAACGATGTCTATATTCAATCCTCAGGTTGTTTTTTAGCCTAAATGATCTCTAATATTTCAACCGGACAATAACGTTGTCAATATAAAAGGTAAACAAGAAATGCACATGCGCCTGAAAAAACGCTGCGTCACCTTAGGGTCCACTCGTTCAGACTGTGGAAGACATGGGAACTGCAAATGGAGTCCTAAGTCAATGGATACTGTAATGGCATTGAATAGAAAACTACAAAACCACAAAAAAAACTACTTCCTGAATGGATTTGTCTCAGGTTTTCGCCTGCTATATCAGTTCTGTTATACTCACAGACAATATTTTAACCTGTTAGTCCTATAGGGGCAGTATTTCATTTTTGGATAAAAAGACGTGCCCGTTTTAAGCGCAATATTTTGTCACGAAAAGATGCTCGGATATGCTTGGAATTGATAGCTTTGGAAAGAAGACAGTCTTACGTTTCCAGAAATGCAAAGATTTTCACTGTGAGTCCCTTAGAACAAATGTTTCGGGCAAAACCAAGATGTATGACCGACCAGGAAATGCACAGGATTTCTGAGGCTACGTTTTCCATGATCGCCTTATATGGCTGTGAATGCGACAGGAATCAACGGACTCTTTCTCTTGTTTCCCCAAGGTCTCTGCAGCATTGTGACGTATTTGTAGGCATATCATTGGAAGATTGACCATAAGAGACTACATTTACCAGGTGTCCCGCTAGGTGGATGCGTGGCAATTGGTGCGCAAAAGTCAGGTCCCGGTATTTTTCCATTCAAATCTCAGAACAAACCAGGCTACAAGGACGGTGCTTTCAACGGAGAGAAATATGACAAAACCACCTTCAGGATTGATTCAAACAACGTTTTCCATGTTTCAGTCAATATTATGGAGTTAATTCGGAAAAAAGTTTGACATGTAGGTGACTGAATTTTCGGTTAGTTTCGGTAGCCATATGCATAGTAACAAAAGGGAACGATGTGTCCTACACAAGAATCTTTCAGGAAAAACTGGACATCTGCTATGTAACTGAGAGTCTCCTCATTGAAACATCTGAAGTTCTTCAAAGGTAAATTATTTTATTTGATTCCTTGGCTGGTTTTTGTGAATATGTTGCGTGCTAAATGCTAATGCTAACGCTAAGCTAGCTATCACCACTCTTACACAAATTAGTGATTTTCTCTGGTTCTAAAGCATATTTTGAAAATCTGAGACGACAGGATTGTTAAGAAAAGGATAAGCTTGAGAACAGGCATATTTATTTCGTTTCATTTGCGATTTTTAAAAATCGCTAATGTTGCGTTATGCTAATGATCTTGAGGCTGTAGTAACGATACCGCATGCGGGATGGGGCGGACTAAGAGGTTAACAGTTTTGGAAACTTTAGAGTGTTTTCTATCCAAATCTACCAGTTATATGCATATCATATCTTCTGGGCCCGAGTAGCAGGCCGTTTAATTTGGGCATGCTTTTCATCCAAAATTACGAATGCTGCCCCCTACCCTAGAGAGGTCAATGAAGCCGGTGACTGATGTGGTGAACTCCACAAAAACATCGGATGAATCCCGGAACATATTCCAGTCTGTGCTAGAGAAACAATCCTGTCGCTTAGCAACCGCTTCATCGGACGACTTCTGAATTGAGCGTGTCACTGGTACTTCCTGTTTGAGTTCTTGCTTGTAAGCAGGAATCAAGAGGAGAGAGTTATGGTCAGATTTACCAAATGGAGGGCGAGGGAGAGTTTTGTATACATCTCTGTGTGTTGAGTAGAGGTAATCTAGTTGCACAGGTGACATGCTGGTAGAAAAATTAGGACATGCTGGTAGAAATCAGGTTTAAAGGATTTCGGTTTTCCTGCATTAAATAATCACCGGCCACTAGGAGTGCTGCCTCTGGATGAGCATTTTCTTATTGGCTTATGGCCCTATATATCTCGTTGAGTACCAGCATCTGCTTTTGGTGGTAAATAGACAGCCATGAAAAATATAGATGAAAACTCTCACCATAGTATGGTCTACAGCTTAACTTCTTGGATATAGGGGGCGCTATTTTAATTTTTGGGTGAAAAACGTTCCCGTTTTAAACAAGATATTTTGTCACGAAAAGATGCTCGACTATGCATATAATTGACAGCTTTGGAGAGAAACCACTCTGACGTTTCCAAAACTGCAAAGATATTGTCTGTGAGTGCCACAGAACTGATGTTACAGAAAAAACCCAGATAAAAATCCAATCAGGAAGTGCCGAATTTTTTGAAACCGCTTCATGTCAATGACTCCTTATATGGCTGTAAAGGAGCTAGGAGTCAGCTTACGTTTTCCACGTTTTCCCCAAGGTGTCTACACTATTGTGACGTATTTGTAGGCATATCATTGGAAGATTGACCATAAGAGACTACATCTACCAGGTGGTCGCTTGGTGTCCTCCGTCGCAATTATTGCTTAATCCCCAGCTGCAGTATTTTTCCATTTGTTTTTGATGAGAAGCCAGCTGCCACCACTGATAGATTATCAAATAGATATGTGAAAAACACCTTGAGGATTGATCCTAAACAACGTTTGCCATGTTTCTGTCGATATTATAGAGCTAATTTGGCAAAAAGTTTGGCGTTGTAAGTGACTGCATTTTCCGGTCTTTTTCTTAGCCAAACGTGATGAACAAAACGGAGCTATTTCGTCTACACAAATAATATTTTTGGAAAAAATGAACATTTGTTATCTAACTAAGTCTCGTCATTGACAACAACCGTAGTTCTTCAAAGGTAAATTATTTTATTTGAATGCTTTTCTTGTTTTTGTGAAAATGTTGCCTGCTGAATGCTAGGCTTAATGCTATGCTAGGCTATCAATACTCATACACAAATGCTTGATTTTCATGAATAGGAAATGTTGCGTTATGGTAATGAGCTTGAGGCTATGATTACGCTCCCGGATACGGGATTGCTCGACGCTAGAGGTTAATATTAGAGATTGCGCACCAGCTGTTGTTAGCAAAGAAACACACACCACCACCCCCCACCCTTGAGTTTAGGAGATGCTTCCGTTCTGTCCTGCCGATGCAAAAGCTTCACAGCTATCCTAATAGTGGGCCTGTGTTTACTTCCTGGAAAAGACTCATTCATTGCGTCATTCAAAACACATCAGTATATCACCTTGTGGAATAGAAGAAACTGGATTTGTTAAGACCTACAGTTGCACTTTTATTAAATAATTCCCTATTTCTTCTCAAATAAGTTGAAATTGAAAACAACTTTTGGTCTCCACACGTTGTTATTAGATTTTCAACAATGCAGAACAAAATGTAGTTTTTTGAAACAACTTCATTTAGAAAATACAAACAAATGGCCAGGACAAAATGAGGAACTACTACTTGATTGTGAAGACTTTGGCCAAGATAACTGCTGACAAACAGTTGCTGTAGCCATCAATGTGCTTGCTGCACCTGTTAACCCTCGCAGGGCTGCTGGCCCAGATGGCATCCCCAGCCGCGTCATCAGATCATGTGCAGACCAGCTGGCTGGTGTGTTTATGGACATATTCAATCTCTCCCAATCCCAGGCTGCTGTCCCCACATGCTTCAAAATGGCCACCATTGTTCCTGTACCCAAGAAAGCAAAGGTAGCAGAACTAAATGACTGTCGCTCCGTAGCACTCACTTCTGTCATCATGAAGTTCTTTGGGAGACTAGTCAAGGATCACATAACCTCCACCCTACCTGACACCCTAGACCCACTTCAATTTGCATCCCACCCCAATAGATCCACAGACGATGCAACCGCCATCACACTGCACACTGCCCTAACCCATCTAGACAAGAGGAATACATATGTAAGAATGCTGGTCATTGACTATAGCTCAGCATTCAACACCATAGTACCTTCCAAGTTGATAATTAAGCTTGAGGCCCTGGGACTGAACACCGGTCCTGTGCAATTGGCTCCTGGACTTCCTGACGGGCCATCACCAGGTGGTGAAGATAGGAAACAACACCTTCACTTCGCTGATCATCAACACTGGGGCCCCACAAGGGTGTGTGCTCAGTCCCCTCCTGTAGTCCCCGTTCACCCATGACTGCGTGGCCAAGCACGCCTCCAACTCAATCATCAAGTTAGCAGATTTTATTTTTTTATTTCACCTTTATTTAACCAGGTAGGCAAGTTGAGAACAAGTTCTCATTTACAATGGCGACCTGGCCAAGATAAAGCAAAGCAGTTTGACAGATACAACGACACAGAGTTACACATGGAGTAAAACAAACATACAGTCAATAATACAGTATAAACAAGTCTATATACGATGTGAGCAAATGAGGTGAGAAGGGAGGTAAAGCCAAAAAAGGCCATGGTGGAAAAGTAAGTACAATATAGCAAGTAAAACACTGGAATGGTAGTTTTGCAATGGAAGAATGTGCAAAGTAGAAATAAAAATAATGGGGTGCAAAGGAGCAAAATAAATAAATTAATTAAATACAGTTGGGAAAGAGGTAGTTGTTTGGGCTAAATTATAGGTGGGCTATGAACAGGTGCAGTAATCTGTGAGCTGCTCTGACAGTTGGTGCTTAAAGCTAGTGAGGGAGATAAGTGTTTCCAGTTTCAGAGATTTTTGTAGTTCGTTCCAGTCATTGGCAGCAGAGAACTGGAAGGAGAGGCGGCCAAAGAAAGAATTGGTTTTGGGGGTGACTAGAGAGATATACCTGCTGGAGCGTGTGCCACAGGTGGGAGATGCTATGGTGACCAGCGAGCTGAGATAAGGGGGGACTTTACCTAGCAGGGTCTAGTAGATGACATGGAGCCAGTGGGTTTGGCGACGAGTATGAAGCGAGGGCCAGCCAACGAGAGCGTACAGGTCGCAATGGTGGGTAGTATATGGGGCTTTGGTGACAAAACGGATTGCACTGTGATAGACTGCATGCAATTTGTTGAGTAGGGTATTGGAGGCTATTTTGTAAATGACATCGCCAAAGTCGAGGATTGGTAGGATGGTCAGTTTTACAAGGGTATGTTTGGCAGCATGAGTGAAGGATGCTTTGTTGCGAAATAGGAAGCCAATTCTAGATTTAACTTTGGATTGGAGATGTTTGATATGGGTCTGGAAGGAGAGTTTACAGTCTAACCAGACACCTAAGTATTTGTAGTTGTCCACGTATTCTAAGTCAGAGCCATCCAGAGTAGTGATGTTGGACAGGCGGGTAGGTGCTGGTAGCGATCGGTTGAAGAGCATGCATTTAGTTTTACTTGTATTTAAGAGCAATTGGAGGCCACGGAAGGAGAGTTGTATGGCATTGAAGCTTGCCTGGAGGGTTGTTAACACAGTGTCCAAAGAAGGGCCAGAAGTATACAGAATGGTGTCGTCTGCGTAGAGGTGGATCAGAGACTCACCAGCAGCAAGAGCGACCTCATTGATGTATACAGAGAAGAGAGTCGGTCCAAGAATTGAACCCTGTGGCACCCCCATAGAGACTGCCAGAGGTCCGGACAGCAGACCCTCCGATTTGACACACTGAACTCTATCAGAGAAGTAGTTGGTGAACCAGGCGAGGCAATCATTTGAGAAACCAAGGCTGTCGAGTCTGCCGATGAGGATGTGGTGATTGACAGAGTCGAAAGCCTTGGCCAGATCAATGAATACGGCTGCACAGTAATGTTTCTTATCGATGGCGGTTAAGATATCATTTAGGACCTTGAGCGTGGCTGAGGTGCACCCATGACCAGCTCTGAAACCAGATTGCATAGCAGAGAAGGTATGGTGAGATTGAAATGGTCGGTAATCTGTTTGTTGACTTGGCTTTCGAAGACCTTAGAAAGGCATGGTAGGATAGATATAGGTCTGTAGCAGTTTGGGTCAAGAGTGTCCCCCCCTTTGAAGAGGGGGATGACCGATGCTGCTTTCCAATCTTTGGGAATCTCAGACGACACGAAAGAGAGGTTGAACAGGCTAGTAATAGGGGTGGCAACAATTTCGGCAGATAATTTTAGAAAGAAAGGGTCCAGATTGTCTAGCCCGGCTGATTTGTAGGGGTCCAGATTTTGCAGCTCTTTCAGAACATCAGCTGAACGGATTTGGGAGAAGGAGAAATGGGGAAGGCTTGGGCGAGTTGCTGTTGGGGGTGCAGTGCTGTTGACCGGGGTAGGAGTAGCCAGGTGGAAAGCATGGCCAGCCGTAGAAAAATGCTTATTGAAATTCTCAATTATGGTGGATTTATCAGTGGTGACAGTGTTTCCTATCTTCAGTGCAGTGGGCAGCTGGGAGGAGGTGTTCTTATTCTCCATGGACTTTACAGTGTCCCAGAACTTTTTTGAGTTAGTGTTGCAGGAAGCAAATTTCTGCTTGAAAAAGCTAACCTTGGCTTTTCTAACTTCCTGTGTATAATGGTTTCTAGCTTCCCTGAACAGCTGCATATCAAGGGGGCTGTTCGATGCTAATGCAGAACGCCAGATGACACAACAGTAGTAGGCTTGATTACCAACAATCATGAGACAGCCTGCAGGGAGGAGGAGAGGGCTCTGGGAGTGTGGTGCCAGGAAAATAACCTCTTATTCAAAGTCAACAAAACAAAGGAGATGATCGAGGACTTCAGGAAACAGCAGAGAGAGCAGCCCCCTATTCACATCGACGCAGTGGACAAGATGGAAAGCTTCAAGTTGCTCGGCGTACACATCACTGACTAACTGAGATGGGTCACTCACACAGACAGCGTGGTGAGGAAGGCGTAACAGCACCTCTTCAACCTCAGGAGGCTAAAGAAATTTGACTTGTCACCTAAAACCCTCACAAACTTTTACAGATGCACAATCGAGAGCATTCTGTCGGGCTGTATCCCCGCCTGGTACGGCAACTGCACCACCTACACCTGCAGGGCTCTCAGGAAGGTGACGCGGTCTGCCTTAAGCATCACGGGGGGAAATTACCTGCCATCCAGGACAACAACCACCCGAGTCACTGCATGTTCACCCCTCTATCATCCAGAAGGTGAGGTCAGTACAGGTACATCAAAGCTGGGACCGAGAGACTGAAAAACAGCTTCGATCTCAAGGCCATCAGACTGTTAAATAGCCATCACTAGCACATTAGAGGCTGCTGCCCTATATACATAGACTTGAAATCACTGGCCACTTTAATAAATGGAACACCAGTCACTTTAATAACATCTACATATCTTGCATTACCCATCTCCTATGTATATACTGTATCCTTCACTATCCTACTGTATCTTATTCTATACCAATCTGACATTGCTCGTCCATATATTTTTATATTCTTGATTCCATTCCTTTACTAGATGTGTGTATTGGTGAATATGTTGTGTAATTGTTAGATATATTGTTAGATATTAATGCACTCGTCAGAGGAAGCACAAGCATTTCGCTAAACCCACAATGACATCAGCTAAACGCGTGTTTGTGACCAATAACATTTGATTTAATCTATTGGTAGATGGGTAAAAAATTACAAAAAGCAGACATTGAATTTCCCTTTGAGCATGGTGAAGTTATTAATTCCACTTTGGATGGTGTATCAATACACCCAGTCACTACAAAGATACAGTCGTCCCTCCTAACTCAGTTGCCAGAGAGGAAGGAAACCGCTCAGGGATTTAAACCATGATGCCAATGATGACTTTGGAGGTCTTTGTTATTTAGCCATGTTTCACTAATGCAGGTCTTATCTATACAGGCACAACTACCACAATCTATAACAAACACAATTCTTCCAATACATTTGTTTCATATTTCCAGACAAATATTAAAATGATGAGTTTGTCTGAACAACTTGTTTCCCTGTTCTATAGCATTTGTCAAACAGGAAATGGCAAATGTGACAATATTTAACCAGTGGCCTGCTCAATCTGACACGTTCCTCAGCACATCATTGTAGTAGAGTCAACTGTCATTACATTAGTGTGTGACCTATTTGTTGAGTAGGCATGGCCAGGTGTAAATGGACCCGTATGGATTAAAACCATGTTGAAACTGTAGGTGTGGTGGTGGAGCCCTCCCTTCAGAGGTTTATTTAGGACTAACAACATGGACCCCAAACCAGAATCCTCCAGCAGACACACCTGAGGAGGACTGTATAAAAAGCCCAGGACTGACCAGACAGAATCACACATCAAGACTCTCCAAAGCATCTCCAGGACCAAGAAGCCATCTAGAGTATCTCCACTGTCAGATCCAAGGAGCCATCCAGTCTCTCCTCTCCACACACTGAAGATGGAACAAAGCCCCTCTCTCACCCTGCTGCTGCTACTGCTGCTGGGCCTCTCTCAGGCCAACCCTCTCATGGAGGATGGAAGTGGACCAGAGATCCTAACAGACAACCCTGAGGCTGTAGACATCACTGAGAGAATTCTGACCACTAATAACGGCTCCAGTCAGTTCCTGTTGGAGGGGGACATGGTGGCACCAACAACCAGAAACGCCATGATTTGCTATAGGTACAACCAACACACACTGAAAACAATATTGTGCGAATTCTACTTTTAAAACTATCTGCATCAGCTTATTTAGTATTTCCAACACAAGGTATTTTTATGTTTAATATACTTCACTTTTAGTGTTTCAGAAAGTTGCATGATCACAAAATATACTTCGCTTCGTTAAAACCTGCATACAAACATTGTGTAGAAAGTAGCATTATAAAGTCAAAGAATGTGGAATTACCCACAATCCTCTAAAAACAGAGACAGGTGTCATAGTTGTTGCTAGAACTTAAAGTTAGTAAGTTGAGGGAAAATTTCCCTTGGAGTTGTTTTTACGTGCATCTTATGTTGATATATTTACATTTTTACATTTCAGGTTGGTTAAACGAGTGAAGTAGAGTAAAGTACTAATTATATTGAAGTAAAGATAACAAATATATTTTTTTAGGTCAAAATAATTGTATTTTCTAATATAATTGACTAACACCCTGGATGTTATTTTACAGTACAGGGTGCTTCTGGCAAAAAGGCTCCAACGGACTGGTTGAAGTGCCCTACACAGTGAGCAGTAGCTTCAGTTCCTCTGACAAGCAGGGCATTGAAAACGCCCTCCGGGCCTTCCCTTCCAAGACCTGCATTCGCTTCGTGCCTCGGCAGAATCAGGTTGACTTCATCAGCTACGAGCCCAGAGACGGGTGCTGGTCCTCTCTTGGGAGAGTGGGAGGCCAACAGACGGTCTCTCTCCAAATGGACGGCTGCGTTTACTTCGGCATCATTCAGCACGAGACTCTCCACGCTCTGGGCTTCCAGCACGAACAAACCAGGAGCGACCGTGACGAGTACGTCACCATCAACTGGAGTAACATCGACTCTAACAACGCCTTTAACTTTGATCGATCAAACACCAACAACCTGAACACTCCCTATGACTACAGCTCTGTCATGCACTATGGAAAAACAGCCTTCTCTGTCAACGGGATGGACACCATCACCCCCATCCCCAACCCCAACGTGCCCATCGGCCAGAGACAGGGGTTGTCCACCACGGACATCCTGAGGATCAACAGACTCTACGGCTGCTGAGAGGAAGACATCAAGTCACAGGAGAAAAGTCTGGAAAAGACCAGATGAAGGAAGTCAAGTCTGACATATATAATGTTATCTTATTGATTTAAAATCATTGTTGAGTTGTAACTTTTAAAAAAAATGATCATTGCTGTAGTTGTGTAGTTCTCAAATTATTTTAATCATATGACTTAATTAATTATCTAAAATAAACAAGATTGAAAGCAGATGCTATTGTTTAATTCTAGTGTTTTGTAGTGTGTGTGTTTGTCTGTGTGTCTGTGAGAGATAAAGAGAGAGAGAGAGTTAACAGACTGGGCACAAGTCCTCCATGTCTGTCCTGATCCAAGACATTCTTCCTCCAATCAGCACTGGAGTTACATCACTTCTGTCACAACTACAATGACATCATTTCTCTCACCTAAACACAATAAGACACTAGGAATATTCACAACTACAATGACATCATTTCTCTCACCTAAACACAATAAGACACTAGGAATATTCACAACTACAATGACATCATTTCTCTCACCTAAACACAATAAGACACTAGGAATATTCACAACTACAATGACATCATTTCTCTCACCTAAACACAATAAGACACTAGGAATATTCACAAGGACATCATTTCTCTCACCTAAACACAATAAGACACTAGGAATATTCACAACTACAATGACATCATTTCTCTCACCTAAACACAATAAGACACTAGGAATATTCACAACTACAATGACATAATTTCTCTCACCTAAACACAATAAGACACTAGGAATATTCACAACTACAACGACATCATTTCTCTCACCTAAACACAATAAGACACTAGGAATATTCACAACTACAATGACATCATTTCTCTCACCTAAACACAATAAGACACTAGGAATATTCACAACTACAATGACATAATTTCTCTCACCTAAACACAATAAGACACTAGGAATATTCACAACTACAATGACATCATTTCTCTCACCTAAACACAATAAGACACTATATTCACAACTACAATGACATAATTTCTCTCACCTAAACACAATAAGACACTAGGAATATTCACAACTACAATGACATCATTTCTCTCACCTAAACACAATAAGACACTAGGAATATTCACAACTACAATGACATCATTTCTCTCACCTAAACACAATAAGACACTAGGAATATTCACAACTACAATGACATCATTTCTCTCACCTAAACACAATAAACACTAGGAATATTCAATACAATGACATAATTTCTCTCACCTAAACACAATAAGACACTAGAATATTCACAACTACAATGACATCATTTCTCTCACCTAAACACAATAAGACACTAGGAATATTCACAACTACAATGACATCATTTCTCTCACCTAAACACAATAAGACACTAGGAATATTCACAACTACAACGACATGAATAGAGGGCTGGGTAAGAAAAAAACCACTAATAATTATTTAAGGAAGTAAAGAATCAGTGAGGCTGACATGAATACATGCAGTGGAAATCCAGCTATTGAGATGTGGCTCTTGTTAAGTTAATCAGGTGTTAAAATTAAGTGAAAAGGAGACTGAAACAGGACTTTAAAAAGAGCTTCAGCTCCTGGTTGGACGCAGCTCAGGAGGCCGGAGTCCATCTGGCAACACAGAGACCTGCCCGGTGAATACAACCAGGGATGGAGGACTCAACTGTATCCTCTATTTGTTTTGTTTATATAGGCAGAAGTAAAGAAATGTACAGTATTCACACGGGGTAGTAGGGTATTCACAGAGGGTAATAGTGCCGTAGGGTATTCACAGGGGTAAAAGGGTAATAGGGTACACACAGGGGGTAATATGGTATTCCCAGGGGGTAATAGAGTAGTAGGGTATTCACAAGGGGTAAGAGAGTAGTAGGGTATTCACAGGGGGTAATAGAGTAGTAGAGTATTCACAGGGGGTAACAGAGTAGTAGGGTATTCACAGGGGGTAATAGAGTAGTAGGGTATTCACAGGGGGTAACAGAGTAGTAGAGTAGTAGGGTATTCACAGTGGGTAATAGAGTAGTAGGGTATTCACAGTGGGTAATATAGTAGTAGGGTATTCACAAGGGGTAAGAGAGTAGTAGGGTATTCACAGGGGTTAATAGAGTAGTAGGGTATTCACAGGGGGTAATAGAGTACTGGGTATTCACAGTGGGTAATAGAGTAGTAGGGTATTCACAGGGGGTAATAGAGTAGTAGGGTATTCACAAGGGGTAAGAGAGTAGTAGGGTTTTCACAGGGGGTAAGAGAGTAGTAGGGTATTCACAAGGGGTAAGAGAGTAGTATGGTATTCACAGGGGGAAAGAGAGTAGTAGGGTATTCACAAGGGGTAAGAGAGTAGTATGGTATTCACAGGGGGAAAGAGAGTAGTAGGGTATTCACAGGGGGAAAGAGAGTAGTAGGGTATTCACAAGGGGTAAGAGAGTAGTATGGTATTCACAGGGGGTAATAGAGTAGTAGGGTATTCACAGGGGGAAAGAGAGTAGTAGGGTATTCACAGGGGGTAATAGAGTAGTAGGGTATTCACAGGGGGTAACAGAGTAGTATGGTATTCACAGGGGGTAACAGAGTAGTATGGTATTCACAGGGGGAAAGAGAGTAGTAGGGTATTCACAGGGGGAAAGAGAGTAGTAGGGTATTCACAGGGGGAAAGAGAGTAGTAGGGTATTCACAGGGGGTAAGAGAGTAGTAGGGTATTCACAGGGGGTAATAGAGTAGTCAGTAGACAGTCTATCATTATCATCTCTATATTTGTTTATCATCTCTATACTGTTCCTTTAAATGGTTTGAAACCTGAACATTTTAGTTTATCATGGTTATTATTATCATTATGATCTATCATAGTTTACCCATGATAGTTGTTGATAATCCCAGTAATATTAACAACCCATGATAGTTGTTGCTAATCCCAGTCATATTAACAACCCATGATAGTTGTTGATAATCCCAGTCATATTAACAACCCATGATAGTTGTTGATAATCCCAGTCATATTAACAACCCATGATAGTTGTTGATAATCCCAGTCATATTAACAACCCATGATAGTTGTTGATAATCCCAGTCATATTAACAACCCATGATAGTTGTTGATAATCCCAGTCATATTAACAACCCATGATAGTTGTTGAAATCCCAGTCATATTAACAACCCATGATAGTTGTTGATAATCCCAGTCATATTAACAACCCATGATAGTTGTTGATAATCCCAGTCATATTAACAACCCATGATAGTTGTTGCTAATCCCAGTAATATTAACAACCCATGATAGTTGTTGATAATCCCATCATAAACAACCCATGATAGTTGTTGATAATCCCAGTCATATTAACAACCCATGATAGTTGCTGATAATCCCAGTCATATTAACAACCCATGATTTGTTGATAATCCCAGTCATATTAACAACCCATGATAGTTGTTGATAATCCCAGTCATATTAACAACCCATGATAGTTGTTGATAATCCCAGTCATATTAACAACCCATGATAGTTGTTGCTAATCCCAGTCATATTAACAACCCATGATAGTTGTTGCTAATCCCAGTCATATTAACAACCCATGATAGTTGATAATCCCAGTTGTTGATAATCCCAGTCATATTAACAACCCATGATAGTTGTTGATAATCCCAGTCATATTAACAACCCATGATAGTTGTTGATAATCCCAGTCATATTAACAACCCATGATAGTTGTTGATAATCCCAGTCATATTAACAACCCATGATAGTTGTTGATAATCCCAGTCATATTAACAACCCATGATAGTTGTTGCTAATCCCAGTCATATTAACAACCCATGATAGTTGTTGCTAATCCCAGTCATATTAACAACCCATGATAGTTGTTGATAATCCCAGTCATATTAACAACCCATGATAGTTGATGATAATCCCAGTCATATTAACAACCCATGATAGTTGTTGATAATCCCAGTCATATTAACAACCCATGATAGTTGTTGATAATCCCAGTCATATTAACAACCCATGATAGTTGTTGCTAATCCCAGTCATATTAACAACCCATGATAGTTGTTGATAATCCCAGTCATATTAACAACCCATGATAGTTGTTGCTAATCCCAGTCATATTAACAACCCATGATAGTTGTTGATAATCCCAGTCATATTAACAACCCATGATAGTTGTTGATAATCCCAGTCATATTAACAACCCATGATAGTTGTTGAAATCCCAGTCATATTAACAACCCATGATAGTTGTTGATAATCCCAGTCATATTAACAACCCATGATAGTTGTTGATAATCCCAGTCATATTAACAACCCATGATAGTTGTTGCTAATCCCAGTCATATTAACAACCCATGATAATCCCAGTCATATTAACAACCCATGATAGTTGTTGATAATCCCAGTCATATTAACAACCCATGATAGTTGTTGATAATCCCAGTCATATTAACAACCCGTGATAGTTGTTGATAATCCCAGTCATATTAACAACCCATGATAGTTGATGCATCTTTAGATCTCCCCTCGTTCTATATTCTAACAGATGTTTCCATCTCTGTCCATGAAACCGTGTTTTCCCGGCTAAATGCATCTTGGAACATGTAGTCCTACCGCCGTGTTCACATCGCTGCGCTTAAATAGTGAAAAAAATATATAGTTTATCAGCATTTTAAGCCAAAACATTCTGATTTGTTCCATCAGCCGTATTAATTGATACAGTTTTTACCTCCACTACACTACTTTGATATGCATTGTGGGGATTTAAAATGGACTAGATGCAATGCCCACCAAAACAAGTGGGTATACAGCAAATACCTGCGTATACCTTCCACGACAGCAGTGAGTGTAGTACCTTCTGTGTAGTATGAGAGAGGAGATAACATGGTACAGTCCAGACTAGAGTCAGTATGAGAGAGGAGATAACATGGTACAGTCCAGACTCCCAGTGGTTCAGTGGTTCCTCAGGACAGACTAGAGTCAGCATGAGAGAGGAGATGGTTCAGCAGGACAGACTAGAGTCAGTATGAGAGAGGAGATAACATGGTACAGTCCAGACTCCCAGTGGTTCCTCAGGACAGACTAGAGACAGTATGAGAGAGGAGATAACAACTCAGTCCAGACTCCCAGTGGTTCCTCAGGACAGACTAGAGTCAGTATGAGAGAGAGATAACATGGTAGAGACTCCCAGTGTTCCTCAGGACAGACTAGAGACAGTATGAGAGAGGAGATAACAACTCAGTCCAGACTCCCAGTGGTTCCTCAGGACAGACTAGAGTCAGTATGAGAGAGGAGATAACATGTCCAGACTCCCAGTGGTTCCTCAGGACAGACTAGAGTCAGTATGAGAGAGGAGATGGTTCCTCAGGACAGACTAGAGTCAGTATGAGAGAGGAGATAACATGGTACAGTCCAGACTCCCAGTGGTTCCTCAGGACAGACTAGAGACAGTATGAGAGAGGAGATAACAACTCAGCCCAGACTCCCAGTGGTTCCTCAGGACAGACTAGAGTCAGTATGAGAGAGGAGATGGTTCCTCAGGACAGACTAGAGTCAGTATGAGAGAGGAGATAACATGGTACAGTCCAGACTCCCAGTGGTTCCTCAGGACAGACTAGAGTCAGTATGAGAGAGGAGATAACATGGTGCAGCCCAGACTCAGTGGTTCCTCAGGACAGACTAGAGTCAGTATGAGAGAGGAGATAACATGGTGCAGCCCAGACTCAGTGGTTCCTCAGGACAGACTAGAGTCAGTATGAGAGAGGAGATAACATCTCAGCCCAGACTCCCAGTGGTTCCTCAGGACAGACTAGAGTCAGTATGAGAGAGGAGATGGTTCAGCAGGACAGACTAGAGACAGTATGAGAGAGGAGATAACATCCAGACTCAGTGGTTCCTCACAGACTAGAGTCAGTATGAGAGAGGAGATAACATGGTCAGTCCAGACTCCCAGTGGTTCCTCAGGACAGACTAGAGACAGTATGAGAGAGAGGGTAGATAACAGACTGAGTACAGTCAAGACTCAGTCCCAGACTCCCAGTGGTTCCTCAGGACAGACTAGAGTCAGTATGAGAGAGGAGATAACATGGTACAGTCCAGACTCCCAGTGGTTCCTCAGGACAGACTAGAGACAGTATGAGAGAGGAGATGGTTCCTCAGGACAGACTAGAGTCAGTATGAGAGAGGAGATAACATCTCAGCCCAGTCTCCCAGTGGTTCCTCAGGACAGACTAGAGTCAGTATGAGAGAGGAGATGGTTCAGCAGGACAGACTAGAGTCAGTATGAGAGAGGAGATAACATGATACAGTCCAGACTCCCAATGGTTCCTCAGCCCAGTCTCCCAGTGGTTCCCCAGGACAGACTAGAGACAGTATGAGAGAGGAGATAACATGGTACAGTCCAGACTCCCAGTGGTTCAGTGGTTCCTCAGGACAGACTAGAGTCAGTATGAGAGAGGAGATAACATGGTACAGTCCAGACTCCCAGTGGTTCCTCAGGACAGACTAGAGTCAGTATGAGAGAGGAGATAACATCTCAGCCCAGACTCCCAGTGGTTCCTCAGGACAGACTAGAGTCAGTATGAGAGAGGAGATGGTTCAGCAGGACAGACTAGAGTCAGTATGAGAGAGGAGATAACATCTCAGCCCAGTCTCCCAGTGGTTCCTCAGGACAGACTAGAGTCAGCATGAGAGAGGATATAACATGGTACAGTCCAGACTCCCAGTGGTTCCTCAGCCCAGTCTCCCAGTGGTTCCTCAGCCCAGTCCCCCAGTGGTTCCTCAGGACAGTCTCCCAGTGGTTCCTCAGCCCAGTCTCCCAGTGGTTCCTCAGCCCAGTCTCCCAGTGGTTCCTCAGCCCAGTCTCCCAGTGGTTCCTCAGGACAGTCTCCCAGTGGTTCCTCAGCCCAGTCTCCCAGTGGTTCCTCAGCCCAGTCTCCCAGTGGTTCCTCAGGACAGACTAGAGACAGTATGATTGGAGCAGGCGCGGTGCACTCGCCCTAAAAGGGGACGTTGGCTGCGCTGATAAAACAGACTTGATCTTAAAATCAGTCGATGACGTGAGACATATTTCATAGAAGTATTGAACTGTTTTTCATGTTATAGTATTTGGGGAAAAGTACCAACGTTTCCGTGACACCATGTAACTCCACTACAGAATTCATATCAAACCACTAGAGTCAGTCCTCTATACCTGACAGTGGAGACGTGTGTTTCACTCCTCAATGAAAAACACAAGAAGCATAGAAACATCTGTTTGTTTGACCATGCTGGTCATTTATGAACATTTGAACATCTTGGCCATGTTCTGTTATAATCTCCACCCGGCACAGCCAGAAGAGGACTGGCCACCCCACATAGCCTGGTTCCTCTCTAGGTTTCTTCCTAGGTTTTGGCCTTTCTAGGGAGTTTTTCCTAGCCACCGTGCTTCTACACCTGCATTGCTTGCTGTTTGGGGTTTTAGGCTGGGTAACACCGTACAGCACTTTGAGACATCAGCTGATGTACGAAGGGCTATATAAATACATTTGATTTGATTTGATTTCATATCAAACCACGGAACCAGCCCCTGTCACCAGTGATGCTTGGGCCTTCCAAGCCAGCCAGCCCACTGAGGGGTTTCACTGCAGCCCAAAATAATTGTGACCCAGAACACTAAAACCAGTTCTCAGTTGGGCCTCTACTGTAGAAGGTACAGAACATCATCACCCAGTTTAAAGTATAAACAAGGTCACCGTGTACCAAGCACACCAAGTACAGCAAACAACTTTTACTGTCACTATGTGGCAACAACTACATCTAAACTTTAACTGAAGGTCTCAAGCTATATTTAATCATTTTCTAAATGACAAAACTAGGCTATCAAGACATGGCTACTCAGGCTACTCAGGCAGGCCAGCGAGACAGAGAGGCAGCTCCCTATCTGCAGGCAGGACAGAGACAGAGACACAGCTTTCTATCTGCAGGCAGGACAGACACACAGCTTTCTA
Organism: Oncorhynchus nerka; assembly: GCF_034236695.1. Classification (NCBI taxonomy): domain Eukaryota; kingdom Metazoa; phylum Chordata; class Actinopteri; order Salmoniformes; family Salmonidae; genus Oncorhynchus; species Oncorhynchus nerka. The sequence continues at coordinate 18,167 of NW_027040296.1, read as the reverse complement.
TCTGCAGGCCGGACAGAGACACAGCTTTCTATCTCCAGGCCGGACAGAGACACAGCTTTCTATCTGCAGGAAGGAAATATGAGCCAGTACTACTACTGTTGAGAATATAGTACATGCTACATGTTATCCAATACAGTACTACTACTGTTGAGAATATAGTACATGCTACATGTTATCCAATACCGTACTACTCTGTTGAGAATATAGTACATGCTACATGTTATCCAATACAGTAGTACTCTGTTGAGAACGTAGTGTCGGCTGCATTATTTTGGTTGCACCTGCTTGTATAGTACAGGCACAGGTCTAGATAGTAGTGTTTACTTTCGCTTCAAGTTCATTCATTAACCCAGCTTGGCCTCTCTGGGACGGCAGGGAAAATCTGCAACTTGAAATTGAGCGATTGAATGGGAAAGCCTCTATAGAAGCTATAAACAGCAGATTTCCAAGTGGAATTATTTATTTATTTTAAACTCAGGACTGAGCTTTAATTTTGTCAGTGTTCTGTTTTGTGTTGTAACATTTAATTCCAATACAGTCTGACACAGAATATAGAGGGAATACTTCGCCATAACAAAGTTGGTAGAAATATAACTAACTTCACACATGAACCACGATCGTATCTACAGTACGTACCACCACGAACAATGTAGAATTCTGATTTGATACAGAAGAAAGTAGAAGGTGTACAGAGAAGAAATAAAGAAGAAATGTCCCTCAATCAAAATGCTTGTCTAGAATGTTCTCAGAATGTAGGCTAAACCGTGGAAATGTGGGTTAGCAGGTTAGATGAGACTTCTTCTTCGATGCTGCCAAATCAAAACCTTGTCAACAGACTCTGTCTTGAGTTCTGGCAGCCTGCCTGAATATCTGTGAAACCTTGTTACATAATACAACTAACCATGCTGGTGCTTTTTACACGGCCACACAAACGTTACAATCTCTCGGATATTTCCTTGTAGCTACACGCTGGTTAGAAAATCCTATATTATTTATCACAATTCTTAAAGAGACAAAACGTCGTGCAGTAAGAGCCACTATAGAGGATAATAATAAACTGGTTCCTAAACATCTACAGCAGACAGACAGCCCTGGGAGACCTTTCTCCCTCAATTCAATTCTCAACGGGATGTACTGACACGGGAAACACATGTTGACATTGACAAAGCAAGCGGGAATAGATATCTCTCTCTCTCTCTCTCTGTGTGTGATTTTCAGTCGCTGTCAAGGTTGTTACATAACAGCTATCTGCTCTGAACCAGCTGACTGTAGTAAGTCAACGGCCAGGCAATGGAAACAGGAGGATTTTGACATGATATATGAACGGTTGACACATAACCTACAATACATAAATAACCCCAACGTTATGTCAACATTAAACATATTGTGTCCACTGGAAGCGAACTTGAATTCGCTGCGTAACAGCAAGAACGGGGGGGGGGTGTGTGGCTTTATACTGTCAGTACTGTAAAAAACAATATTATGTCATATTTAAATACAATACAAATACTGACAATGAGGGGGAAATATACGACCCACGGATAAGAATAATCCGCTTAGCGAGACTGCAAAGGACCATTAGTAACACCACAGTACGGGACTGAGTGTGGACTTTGAAAGTGTGACCGTGAGTAATGTGAAACCTGGTTTCAACTTCACGAGTCTTTTTTTAAAGTTACATTGTATCACTGAAGGAATGCATGTCACTGTTTGCAAGGATATTCAAAGCAGAATGTCAGAGCGAGCTAGCGAGGCGAACTAATAATCTTTATAGCCATAAATCGTGGCTAATAACAAGTGATCGGGAAATCTGTCAATCATATATGCATTTTCTTGTTAAATGTTGTCTCGTTGTTATCGAATACAATAAACCATGAACGTTTCTGCTAAAAGAACGGAACAGAGAAAGAAGAACCGTCTATAGCGAAACCGAGCTCTCAGTCCCCTTCAAGTCAAGAGGAAAGCACTTTGAAGTTGCCTTTCCACCCTCTCTTCTATTTTCAACAGATTTCACAGCATTTTGTAAAAAATAAAAAATAAAAATCATTCTCACGCGGTATTACATCTAAATATGAGTTATTTACCTTTGTTGGAGCCGGAACAACTCTGTCCTCTAACAGGGGTTTGGTGGTGGTCCGTTTGAAGGGTCTCCAGATTCGCCGGCGTGTCCATGACTGGAGTAGCCGGTTTAGAGACGCTGTTTCCCGCGTCACTGGAAGCAGGGTCCGGTGAGGACTCCATAACTATCCTATTGATAAATGTGAACGAGGCGTAGCTACTAACGACGAAATATCGAACGTGACTAGTCAAATAATAACGAGATGTAAAAGCATGTCAAGCTAATTTACCGAAGGCTGGAACTAGTGCAATGTGTTGGTGCACTACTGTCTTCGTGCAAAGTAGGGTGTACAGATGTGGTTGTCCACATGCAGCGCTGAAGAGAACAGTCCAAGTCACCCTGAAGAGAACAGTCCCAGTCACCCTGAAGAGAACAGTCCCAGTCACCCTGAAGAGAACAGTCCCAGTCACCCTGAAGAGAACAGTCCCAGTCACCCTGAAGAGAACAGTCCCAGTCAGCCTGTAGAGAACAGTCCCAGTCACCCTGAAGAGAACAGTCCCAGTCACCCTGAAGAGAACAGTCCCAGTCAGCCTGTAGAGAACAGTTCCAGTCAGCCTGTAGAGAGCAGTCCCAGTCAGCCTGTAGAGAACAGTCCCAGTCATCCTGTAGAAAACAGTCAGCCTGTAGAGAACAGTCCCAGCCAGCCTGTAGAGAACAGTCCCAGTCAGCCTGTAGAGAACAGTCCCAGTCAGCCTGTAGAGAACAGTCAACCTGTAGAGAACAGTCCCAGTCAGCCTGTAGAGAACAGTCCCAGTCAGCCTGTAGAGAACAGTCCCAGTCAGCCTGTAGAGAACAGTCCCAGTCAGCCTGTAGAGAACAGTCCCAGTCAGCCTGTAGAGAGCAGTCCCAGTCAGCCTGTAGAGAGCAGTCCCATTCAGCCTGTAGAGAACAGTCCCAGTCAGCCTGTAGAGAACAGTCCCAGTCAGCCTGTAGAGAACAGTCCCAGTCACCCTGAAGAGAACAGTCCCAGTCAGCCTGTAGAGAACAGTCCCAGTCAGCCTGTAGAGAACAGTCCCAGTCACCCTGAAGAGAACAGTCCCAGTCAGCCTGTAGAGAACAGTCAGCCTGTAGAGAACAGTCCCAGTCAGCATGTAGAGAACAGTCCCAGTCAGCCTGTAGAGAACAGTCCCAGCCAGCCTGTAGAGAACAGTCCCAGTCAGCCTGTAGAGAACAGTCCTAGTCAGCCTGTAGAGAACAGTCCCAGTCAGCCTGTAGAGAACAGTCCCAGTCAGCCTGTAGAGAACAGTCCCAGTCAGCCTGTAGAGAACAGTCCCAGTCAGCCTGTAGAGAACAGTCCTAGTCAGCCTGTAGAGAACAGTCCCAGTCAGCCTGTAGAGAACAGTCCCAGTCAGCCTGTAGAGAACAGCCAGCCTGTAGAGAACAGTCCCAGTCAGCCTGTAGAGAACAGTCCCAGTCAGCCTGTAGAGAACAGTCCCAGTCAGCCTGAAGAGAACAGTCCCAGTCACCCTGAAGAGAACAGTCCCAGTCAGCCTGTAGAGAACAGTCCCAGTCAGCCTGTAGAGAACAGTCCCAGTCACCCTGAAGAGAACAGACCCAGTCAGCCTGTAGAGAACAGTCAGCCTGTAGAGAACAGTCCCAGTCAGCCTGTAGAGAACAGTCCCAGTCAGCCTGTAGAGAACAGCCCCAGCCAGCCTGTAGAGAACAGTCAGCCTGTAGAGAACAGTCCCAGTCAGCCTGTAGAGAACAGTCCCAGTCAGCCTGTAGAGAACAGTACCAGTCAGCCTGTAGAGAACAGTCAGCCTGTAGAGAACAGTCCCAGTCAGCCTGTAGAGAACAGTCCCAGTCAGCCTGTAGAGAACAGTCCTAGTCAGCCTGTAGAGAACAGTCCTAGTCAGCCTGTAGAGAACAGTCCCAGTCAGCCTGTAGAGAACAGTCCCAGTCAGCCTGTAGAGAACAGCCAGCCTGTAGAGAACAGTCCCAGTCAGCCTGTAGAGAACAGTCCCAGTCAGCCTGTAGAGAACAGTCCCAGTCAGCCTGTAGAGAACAGCCAGCCTGTAGAGAACAGTCCCAGTCAGCCTGTAGAGAACAGTCCCAGTCAGCCTGTAGAGAACAGCCCCAGTCAGCATGTAGAGAACAGTCCCAGTCACCCTGTAGAGAACAGTCCCAGTCAGCTTGTAGAGAACAGTACCAGTCAGCCTGTAGAGAACAGTCCCAGTCACCCTGTAGAGAACAGTCCCAGTCAGCCTGTAGAGAACAGCCAGCCTGTAGAGAACAGTCCCAGTCAGCCTGTAGAGAACAGTCCCAGTCAGCCTGTAGAGAACAGCCCCAGTCAGCCTGTAGAGAACAGTCCCAGTCAGCCTGTAGAGAACAGTCCCAGTCAGCCTGTAGAGAACAGTCAGCCTGTAGAGAACAGCCCCAGCCAGCCTGTAGAGAACAGTCAGCCTGTAGAGAACAGTCCCAGTCAGCCTGTAGAGAACAGTCCCAGCCAGCCTGTAGAGAACAGTCAGCCTGTAGAGAACAGTCCCAGTCAGCCTGTAGAGAACAGTCCCAGTCAGCCTGTAGAGAACAGTACCAGTCAGCCTGTAGAGAACAGTCCCAGTCAGCCTGTAGAGAGCAGTCCCAGTCAGCCTGTAGAGAACAGTCCCAGTCAGCCTGTAGAAAACAGTCAGCCTGTAGAGAACAGTCCCAGCCAGCCTGTAGAGAACAGTCCCAGTCAGCCTGTAGAGAACAGTCCCAGTCAGCCTGTAGAGAACAGTCCCAGTCAGCCTGTATAGAACAGTCCCAGTCAGCCTGTAGAGAACAGTCCCAGTCAGCCTGTAGAGAACAGTCCCAGTCAGCCTGTAGAGAGCAGTCCCAGTCAGCCTGTAGAGAACAGTCCCAGTCAGCCTGTAGAGAGCAGTCCCAGTCAGCCTGTAGAGAGCAGTCCCAGTCAGCCTGTAGAGAACTGTCCTAGTCAGCCTGTAGAGAACAGTCCCAGTCAGCCTGTAGAGAACAGTCCCAGTCAGCCTGTAGAGAACAGTCCTAGTCAGCCTGTAGAGAACAGTCCCAGTCAGCCTGTAGAGAACAGTCCCAGTCAGCCTGTAGAGAACAGTCCTAGTCAGCCTGTAGAAAACAGTCAGCCTGTAGAGAACAGTCCCAGCCAGCCTGTAGAGAACAGTCCCAGCCAGCCTGTAGAGAACAGTCCCAGTCAGCCTGTAGAGAACAGTCCCAGTCAGCCTGTAGAGAACAGTCAGCCTGTAGAGAACAGTCCCAGTCAGCCTGTAGAGAACAGTCCCAGTCAGCCTGTAGAGAACAGTCCTAGTCAGCCTGTAGAGAACAGTCCCAGTCAGCCTGTAGAGAACAGTCCTAGTCAGCCTGTAGAGAACAGTCCTAGTCAGCCTGTAGAGAACAGTCCCAGTCAGCCTGTAGAGAACAGTCCTAGTCAGCCTGTAGAAAACAGTCAGCCTGTAGAGAACAGTCCCAGCCAGCCTGTAGAGAACAGTCCCAGCCAGCCTGTAGAGAACAGTCCCAGTCAGCCTGTAGAGAACAGTCCCAGTCAGCCTGTAGAGAACAGTCAGCCTGTAGAGAACAGTCCCAGTCAGCCTGTAGAGAACAGTCCCAGTCAGCCTGTAGAGAACAGTCCTAGTCAGCCTGTAGAGAACAGTCCCAGTCAGCCTGTAGAGAACAGTCCTAGTCAGCCTGTAGAGAACAGTCCTAGTCAGCCTGTAGAGAACAGTCCCAGTCAGCCTGTAGAGAACAGTCCCAGTCAGCCTGTAGAGAACAGTCCCAGTCAGCCTGTAGAGAACAGTCCCAGTCACCCTGAAGAGAACAGACCCAGTCAGCCTGTAGAGAACAGTCCCAGTCAGCCTGTAGAGAACAGTCCCAGTCAGCCTGTAGAGAACAGTCCCAGTCAGCCTGTAGAGAACAGTCCCAGTCAGCCTGTAGAGAACAGTCCTAGTCAGCCTGTAGAGAACAGTCCCAGTCAGCCTGTAGAGAACAGCCAGCCTGTAGAGAACAGTCCCAGTCAGCCTGTAGAGAACAGTCCCAGTCAGCCTGTAGAGAACAGTCCCAGTCAGCCTGTAGAGAACAGTCAGCCTGTAGAGAACAGTCAGCCTGTAGAGAACAGCCCCAGCCAGCCTGTAGAGAACAGTCAGCCTGTAGAGAACAGTCCCAGTCAGCCTGTAGAGAACAGTCCCAGTCAGCCTGTAGAGAACAGTACCAGTCAGCCTGTAGAGAACAGTCAGCCTGTAGAGAACAGTCCCAGTCAGCCTGTAGAGAACAGTCCCAGTCAGCCTGTAGAGAACAGTTCTAGTCAGCCTGTAGAGAACAGTCCTAGTCAGCCTGTAGAGAACAGTCCCAGTCAGCCTGTAGAGAACAGTCCCAGTCAGCCTGTAGAGAACAGCCAGCCTGTAGAGAACAGTCCCAGTCAGCCTGTAGAGAACAGTCCCAGTCAGCCTGTAGAGAACAGTCCCAGTCAGCCTGTAGAGAACAGCCAGCCTGTAGAGAACAGTCCCAGTCAGCCTGTAGAGAACAGTCCCAGTCAGCCTGTAGAGAACAGCCCCAGTCAGCCTGTAGAGAACAGTCCCAGTCACCCTGTAGAGAACAGTCCCAGTCAGCTTGTAGAGAACAGTACCAGTCAGCCTGTAGAGAACAGTCCCAGTCACCCTGTAGAGAACAGTCCCAGTCAGCCTGTAGAGAACAGCCAGCCTGTAGAGAACAGTCCCAGTCAGCCTGTAGAGAACAGTCCCAGTCAGCCTGTAGAGAACAGCCCCAGTCAGCCTGTAGAGAACAGTCCCAGTCAGCCTGTAGAGAACAGTCCCAGTCAGCCTGTAGAGAACAGTCAGCCTGTAGAGAACAGCCCCAGCCAGCCTGTAGAGAACAGTCAGCCTGTAGAGAACAGTCCCAGTCAGCCTGTAGAGAACAGTCCCAGCCAGCCTGTAGAGAACAGTCAGCCTGTAGAGAACAGTCCCAGTCAGCCTGTAGAGAACAGTCCCAGTCAGCCTGTAGAGAACAGTACCAGTCAGCCTGTAGAGAACAGTCCCAGTCAGCCTGTAGAGAGCAGTCCCAGTCAGCCTGTAGAGAACAGTCCCAGTCAGCCTGTAGAAAACAGTCAGCCTGTAGAGAACAGTCCCAGCCAGCCTGTAGAGAACAGTCCCAGTCAGCCTGTAGAGAACAGCCAGCCTGTAGAGAACAGTCCCAGTCAGCCTGTAGAGAACAGTCCCAGTCAGCCTGTAGAGAACAGTCCCAGTCAGCCTGTAGAGAACAGCCAGCCTGTAGAGAACAGTCCCAGTCAGCCTGTAGAGAACAGTCCCAGTCAGCCTGTAGAGAACAGTCCCAGTCAGCCTGTAGAGAACAGTCAGCCTGTAGAGAACAGTCAGCCTGTAGAGAACAGCCCCAGCCAGCCTGTAGAGAACAGTCAGCCTGTAGAGAACAGTCCCAGTCAGCCTGTAGAGAACAGTCCCAGTCAGCCTGTAGAGAACAGTACCAGTCAGCCTGTAGAGAACAGTCAGCCTGTAGAGAACAGTCCCAGTCAGCCTGTAGAGAACAGTCCCAGTCAGCCTGTAGAGAACAGTTCTAGTCAGCCTGTAGAGAACAGTCCTAGTCAGCCTGTAGAGAACAGTCCCAGTCAGCCTGTAGAGAACAGTCCCAGTCAGCCTGTAGAGAACAGCCAGCCTGTAGAGAACAGTCCCAGTCAGCCTGTAGAGAACAGTCCCAGTCAGCCTGTAGAGAACAGTCCCAGTCAGCCTGTAGAGAACAGCCAGCCTGTAGAGAACAGTCCCAGTCAGCCTGTAGAGAACAGTCCCAGTCAGCCTGTAGAGAACAGCCCCAGTCAGCCTGTAGAGAACAGTCCCAGTCACCCTGTAGAGAACAGTCCCAGTCAGCTTGTAGAGAACAGTACCAGTCAGCCTGTAGAGAACAGTCCCAGTCACCCTGTAGAGAACAGTCCCAGTCAGCCTGTAGAGAACAGCCAGCCTGTAGAGAACAGTCCCAGTCAGCCTGTAGAGAACAGTCCCAGTCAGCCTGTAGAGAACAGCCCCAGTCAGCCTGTAGAGAACAGTCCCAGTCAGCCTGTAGAGAACAGTCCCAGTCAGCCTGTAGAGAACAGTCAGCCTGTAGAGAACAGCCCCAGCCAGCCTGTAGAGAACAGTCAGCCTGTAGAGAACAGTCCCAGTCAGCCTGTAGAGAACAGTCCCAGCCAGCCTGTAGAGAACAGTCAGCCTGTAGAGAACAGTCCCAGTCAGCCTGTAGAGAACAGTCCCAGTCAGCCTGTAGAGAACAGTACCAGTCAGCCTGTAGAGAACAGTCCCAGTCAGCCTGTAGAGAGCAGTCCCAGTCAGCCTGTAGAGAACAGTCCCAGTCAGCCTGTAGAAAACAGTCAGCCTGTAGAGAACAGTCCCAGCCAGCCTGTAGAGAACAGTCCCAGTCAGCCTGTAGAGAACAGCCAGCCTGTAGAGAACAGTCCCAGTCAGCCTGTAGAGAACAGTCCCAGTCAGCCTGTAGAGAACAGCCCCAGTCAGCCTGTAGAGAACAGTCCCAGTCAGCCTGTAGAGAACAGTCCCAGTCAGCCTGTAGAGAACAGTCAGCCTGTAGAGAACAGCCCCAGCCAGCCTGTAGAGAACAGTCAGCCTGTAGAGAACAGTCCCAGCCAGCCTGTAGAGAACAGTCCCAGTCAGCCTGTAGAGAGCAGTCCCAGTCAGCCTGTAGAGAACAGTCCCAGTCAGCCTGTAGAAAACAGTCAGCCTGTAGAGAACAGTCCCAGCCAGCCTGTAGAGAACAGTCCCAGTCAGCCTGTAGAGAACAGTCCCAGTCAGCCTGTAGAAAACAGTCAGCCTGTAGAGAACAGTCCCAGCCAGCCTGTAGAGAACAGTCCCAGTCAGCCTGTAGAGAACAGTCCCAGTCAGCCTGTAGAGAACAGTCCCAGTCAGCCTGTAGAGAACAGTCCCAGTCAGCCTGTAGAGAACAGTCCCAGTCAGCCTGTAGAGAACAGTCCCAGTCAGCCTGTAGAGAGCAGTCCCAGTCAGCCTGTAGAGAACAGTCCCAGTCAGCCTGTAGAGAACAGTCCCAGTCAGCCTGTAGAGAACAGTCCCAGTCAGCCTGTAGAGAACTGTCCTAGTCAGCCTGTAGAGAACAACAGTCCCAGTCAGCCTGTAGAGAACAGTCCCAGTCAGCCTGTAGAGAACAGTCCTAGTCAGCCTGTAGAGAACAGTCCCAGTCAGCCTGTAGAGAACAGTCCCAGTCAGCCTGTAGAGAACAGTCCTAGTCAGCCTGTAGAAAACAGTCAGCCTGTAGAGAACAGTCCCAGCCAGCCTGTAGAGAACAGTCCCAGCCAGCCTGTAGAGAACAGTCCCAGTCAGCCTGTAGAGAACAGTCCCAGTCAGCCTGTAGAGAACAGTCAGCCTGTAGAGAACAGTCCCAGTCAGCCTGTAGAGAACAGTCCTAGTCAGCCTGTAGAGAACAGTCCCAGTCAGCCTGTAGAGAACAGTCCTAGTCAGCCTGTAGAGAACAGTCCTAGTCAGCCTGTAGAGAACAGTCCCAGTCAGCCTGTAGAGAACAGTCCCAGTCAGCCTGTAGAGAACAGCCAGCCTGTAGAGAACAGTCCCAGTCAGCCTGTAGAGAACAGTCCCAGTCAGCCTGTAGAGAACAGTCCCAGTCAGCCTGTAGAGAACAGTCCCAGTCAGCCTGTAGAGAACAGTCCTAGTCAGCCTGTAGAAAACAGTCAGCCTGTAGAGAACAGTCCCAGCCAGCCTGTAGAGAACAGTCCCAGCCAGCCTGTAGAGAACAGTCCCAGTCAGCCTGTAGAGAACAGTCACAGTCAGCCTGTAGAGAACAGTCAGCCTGTAGAGAACAGTCCTAGTCAGCCTGTAGAGAACAGTCCCAGTCAGCCTGTAGAGAACAGTCCCAGTCAGCCTGTAGAGAACAGCCAGCCTGTAGAGAACAGTCCCAGTCAGCCTGTAGAGAACAGTCCCAGCCAGCCTGTAGAGAACAGTCCCAGTCAGCCTGTAGAGAACAGTCCCAGTCAGCCTGTAGAGAACAGTCCCAGTCAGCCTGTAGAGAACAGTCCCAGTCAGCCTGTAGAGAACAGTCCCAGTCAGCCTGTAGAGAACAGTCCCAGTCAGCCTGTAGAGAGCAGTCCCAGTCAGCCTGTAGAGAACAGTCCCAGTCAGCCTGTAGAGAGCAGTCCCAGTCAGCCTGTAGAGAGCAGTCCCAGTCAGCCTGTAGAGAACTGTCCTAGTCAGCCTGTAGAGAACAGTCCCAGTCAGCCTGTAGAGAACAGTCCCAGTCAGCCTGTAGAGAACAGTCCTAGTCAGCCTGTAGAGAACAGTCCCAGTCAGCCTGTAGAGAACAGTCCCAGTCAGCCTGTAGAGAACAGTCCTAGTCAGCCTGTAGAAAACAGTCAGCCTGTAGAGAACAGTCCCAGCCAGCCTGTAGAGAACAGTCCCAGCCAGCCTGTAGAGAACAGTCCCAGTCAGCCTGTAGAGAACAGTCCCAGTCAGCCTGTAGAGAACAGTCAGCCTGTAGAGAACAGTCCCAGTCAGCCTGTAGAGAACAGTCCCAGTCAGCCTGTAGAGAACAGTCCTAGTCAGCCTGTAGAGAACAGTCCCAGTCAGCCTGTAGAGAACAGTCCTAGTCAGCCTGTAGAGAACAGTCCTAGTCAGCCTGTAGAGAACAGTCCCAGTCAGCCTGTAGAGAACAGTCCCAGTCAGCCTGTAGAGAACAGCCAGCCTGTAGAGAACAGTCCCAGTCAGCCTGTAGAGAACAGTCCCAGTCAGCCTGTAGAGAACAGTCCCAGTCAGCCTGTAGAGAACAGTCCCAGTCAGCCTGTAGAGAACAGTCCCAGTCAGCCTGTAGAGAACAGTCCCAGGCAGCCTGTAGAGAACAGTCCTAGTCAGCCTGTAGAAAACAGTCAGCCTGTAGAGAACAGTCCCAGCCAGCCTGTAGAGAACAGTCCCAGCCAGCCTGTAGAGAACAGTCCCAGCCAGCCTGTAGAGAACAGTCCCAGTCAGCCTGTAGAGAACAGTCAGCCTGTAGAGAACAGTCCCTGTAGAGAACAGTCAGCCTGTAGAGAACAGTCCCAGTCAGCCTGTAGAGAACAGTCCTAGTCAGCCTGTAGAGAACAGTCCCAGTCAGCCTGTAGAGAACAGTCCTAGTCAGCCTGTAGAGAACAGTCCTAGTCAGCCTGTAGAGAACAGTCCCAGTCAGCCTGTAGAGAACAGTCCCAGTCAGCCTGTAGAGAACAGCCAGCCTGTAGAGAACAGTCCCAGTCAGCCTGTAGAGAACAGTCCCAGTCAGCCTGTAGAGAACAGTCCCAGTCAGCCTGTAGAGAACAGTCCCAGTCAGCCTGTAGAGAACAGTCCCAGTCAGCCTGTAGAGAACAGCCCCAGTCAGCCTGTAGAGAACAGTCCCAGTCACCCTGTAGAGAACAGTCCCAGTCAGCTTGTAGAGAACAGTACCAGTCAGCCTGTAGAGAACAGTCCCAGTCACCCTGTAGAGAACAGTCCCAGTCAGCCTGTAGAGAACAGCCAGCCTGTAGAGCACAGTCCCAGTCAGCCTGTAGAGAACAGTCCCAGTCAGCCTGTAGAGAACAGTCAGCCTGTAGAGAACAGCCCCAGCCAGCCTGTAGAGAACAGTCAGCCTGTAGAGAACAGTCAGCCTGTAGAGAACAGTCCCAGTCAGCCTGTAGAGAACAGTCCCAGTCAGCCTGTAGAGAACAGTCCTAGTCAGCCTGTAGAGAACAGTCCCAGTCAGCCTGTAGAGAACAGTCCTAGTCAGCCTGTAGAGAACAGTCCTAGTCAGCCTGTAGAGAACAGTCCTAGTCAGCCTGTAGAGAACAGTCCCAGTCACCCTGTAGAGAACAGTCCCAGTCAGCCTGTAGAGAACAGCCAGCCTGTAGAGCACAGTCCCAGTCAGCCTGTAGAGAACAGTCCTAGTCAGCCTGTAGAGAACAGTCCCATTCAGCCTGTAGAGAACAGTCCCAGTCAGCCTGTAGAGAACAGTCACAGTCAGCCTGTAGAGAACAGTCAGCCTGTAGAGAACAGTCCTAGTCAGCCTGTAGAGAACAGTCCCAGTCAGCCTGTAGAGAACAGTCCCAGTCAGCCTGTAGAGAACAGCCAGCCTGTAGAGAACAGTCCCAGTCAGCCTGTAGAGAACAGTCCCAGCCAGCCTGTAGAGAACAGTCCCAGTCAGCCTGTAGAGAACAGTCCCAGTCAGCCTGTAGAGAACAGTCCCAGTCAGCCTGTAGAGAACAGTCCCAGTCAGCCTGTAGAGAACAGTCCCAGTCAGCCTGTAGAGAACAGTCCCAGTCAGCCTGTAGAGAGCAGTCCCAGTCAGCCTGTAGAGAACAGTCCCAGTCAGCCTGTAGAGAGCAGTCCCAGTCAGCCTGTAGAGAGCAGTCCCAGTCAGCCTGTAGAGAACTGTCCTAGTCAGCCTGTAGAGAACAGTCCCAGTCAGCCTGTAGAGAACAGTCCCAGTCAGCCTGTAGAGAACAGTCCTAGTCAGCCTGTAGAGAACAGTCCCAGTCAGCCTGTAGAGAACAGTCCCAGTCAGCCTGTAGAGAACAGTCCTAGTCAGCCTGTAGAAAACAGTCAGCCTGTAGAGAACAGTCCCAGCCAGCCTGTAGAGAACAGTCCCAGCCAGCCTGTAGAGAACAGTCCCAGTCAGCCTGTAGAGAACAGTCCCAGTCAGCCTGTAGAGAACAGTCAGCCTGTAGAGAACAGTCCCAGTCAGCCTGTAGAGAACAGTCCCAGTCAGCCTGTAGAGAACAGTCCTAGTCAGCCTGTAGAGAACAGTCCCAGTCAGCCTGTAGAGAACAGTCCTAGTCAGCCTGTAGAGAACAGTCCTAGTCAGCCTGTAGAGAACAGTCCCAGTCAGCCTGTAGAGAACAGTCCCAGTCAGCCTGTAGAGAACAGCCAGCCTGTAGAGAACAGTCCCAGTCAGCCTGTAGAGAACAGTCCCAGTCAGCCTGTAGAGAACAGTCCCAGTCAGCCTGTAGAGAACAGTCCCAGTCAGCCTGTAGAGAACAGTCCCAGTCAGCCTGTAGAGAACAGTCCCAGGCAGCCTGTAGAGAACAGTCCTAGTCAGCCTGTAGAAAACAGTCAGCCTGTAGAGAACAGTCCCAGCCAGCCTGTAGAGAACAGTCCCAGCCAGCCTGTAGAGAACAGTCCCAGTCAGCCTGTAGAGAACAGTCACAGTCAGCCTGTAGAGAACAGTCAGCCTGTAGAGAACAGTCCCAGTCAGCCTGTAGAGAACAGTCCCAGTCAGCCTGTAGAGAACAGTCCTAGTCAGCCTGTAGAGAACAGTCCCAGTCAGCCTGTAGAGAACAGTCCTAGTCAGCCTGTAGAGAACAGTCCTAGTCAGCCTGTAGAGAACAGTCCCAGTCAGCCTGTAGAGAACAGTCCCAGTCAGCCTGTAGAGAACAGCCAGCCTGTAGAGAACAGTCCCAGTCAGCCTGTAGAGAACAGTCCCAGTCAGCCTGTAGAGAACAGTCCCAGTCAGCCTGTAGAGAACAGTCCCAGTCAGCCTGTAGAGAACAGTCCCAGTCAGCCTGTAGAGAACAGCCCCAGTCAGCCTGTAGAGAACAGTCCCAGTCACCCTGTAGAGAACAGTCCCAGTCAGCTTGTAGAGAACAGTACCAGTCAGCCTGTAGAGAACAGTCCCAGTCACCCTGTAGAGAACAGTCCCAGTCAGCCTGTAGAGAACAGCCAGCCTGTAGAGCACAGTCCCAGTCAGCCTGTAGAGAACAGTCCCAGTCAGCCTGTAGAGAACAGTCAGCCTGTAGAGAACAGCCCCAGCCAGCCTGTAGAGAACAGTCAGCCTGTAGAGAACAGTCAGCCTGTAGAGAACAGTCCCAGTCAGCCTGTAGAGAACAGTCCCAGTCAGCCTGTAGAGAACAGTCCTAGTCAGCCTGTAGAGAACAGTCCCAGTCAGCCTGTAGAGAACAGTCCTAGTCAGCCTGTAGAGAACAGTCCTAGTCAGCCTGTAGAGAACAGTCCCAGTCAGCCTGTAGAGAACAGTCCCAGTCAGCCTGTAGAGAACAGCCAGCCTGTAGAGAACAGTCCCAGTCAGCCTGTAGAGAACAGTCCCAGTCAGCCTGTAGAGAACAGTCCCAGTCAGCCTGTAGAGAACAGTCCCAGTCAGCCTGTAGAGAACAGTCCCAGTCAGCCTGTAGAGAACAGCCCCAGTCAGCCTGTAGAGAACAGTCCCAGTCACCCTGTAGAGAACAGTCCCAGTCAGCTTGTAGAGAACAGTACCAGTCAGCCTGTAGAGAACAGTCCCAGTCACCCTGTAGAGAACAGTCCCAGTCAGCCTGTAGAGAACAGCCAGCCTGTAGAGCACAGTCCCAGTCAGCCTGTAGAGAACTGTCCTAGTCAGCCTGTAGAGAACAGTCCCAGTCAGCCTGTAGAGAACAGTCCCAGTCAGCCTGTAGAGAACAGTCCTAGTCAGCCTGTAGAGAACAGTCCCAGTCAGCCTGTAGAGAACAGTCCCAGTCAGCCTGTAGAGAACAGTCCTAGTCAGCCTGTAGAAAACAGTCAGCCTGTAGAGAACAGTCCCAGCCAGCCTGTAGAGAACAGTCCCAGCCAGCCTGTAGAGAACAGTCCCAGTCAGCCTGTAGAGAACAGTCCCAGTCAGCCTGTAGAGAACAGTCAGCCTGTAGAGAACAGTCCCAGTCAGCCTGTAGAGAACAGTCCCAGTCAGCCTGTAGAGAACAGTCCTAGTCAGCCTGTAGAGAACAGTCCCAGTCAGCCTGTAGAGAACAGTCCTAGTCAGCCTGTAGAGAACAGTCCTAGTCAGCCTGTAGAGAACAGTCCCAGTCAGCCTGTAGAGAACAGTCCCAGTCAGCCTGTAGAGAACAGCCAGCCTGTAGAGAACAGTCCCAGTCAGCCTGTAGAGAACAGTCCCAGTCAGCCTGTAGAGAACAGTCCCAGTCAGCCTGTAGAGAACAGTCCCAGCCAGCCTGTAGAGAACAGTCCCAGTCAGCCTGTAGAGAACAGTCCCAGTCAGCCTGTAGAGAACAGTCCCAGTCAGCCTGTAGAGAACAGTCCCAGTCAGCCTGTAGAGAACAGTCCCAGTCAGCCTGTAGAGAACAGTCCCAGTCAGCCTGTAGAGAGCAGTCCCAGTCAGCCTGTAGAGAACAGTCCCAGTCAGCCTGTAGAGAGCAGTCCCAGTCAGCCTGTAGAGAGCAGTCCCAGTCAGCCTGTAGAGAACTGTCCTAGTCAGCCTGTAGAGAACAGTCCCAGTCAGCCTGTAGAGAACAGTCCCAGTCAGCCTGTAGAGAACAGTCCTAGTCAGCCTGTAGAGAACAGTCCCATTCAGCCTGTAGAGAACAGTCCCAGTCAGCCTGTAGAGAACAGTCCCAGTCAGCCTGTAGAGAACAGTCAGCCTGTAGAGAACAGTCCCAGCCAGCCTGTTGAGAACAGTCCCAGTCAGCCTGTAGAGAACAGTCCCAGTCAGCCTGTAGAGAACAGTCAGCCTGTAGAGAACAGTCCCAGTCAGCCTGTAGAGAACAGTCAGCCTGTAGAGAACAGTCCCAGTCAGCCTGTAGAGAACAGTCCCAGTCAGCCTGTAGATAACAGTCAGCCTGTAGAGAACAGTCCCAGTCAGCATGTAGAGAACAGTCCCAGTCAGCCTGTAGAGAACAGTCAGCCTGTAGAGAACAGCCCCAGTCAGCCTGTAGAGAACAGTCCCAGTCAGCCTTTTAGAGAGCAGTCCCAGTCAGCCTGTAGAGAGCAGTCCCATTCAGCCTGTAGAGAACAGTCCCAGTCAGCCTGTAGAGAACAGTCCCAGTCAGCCTGTAGAGAACAGTCAGCCTGTAGAGAACAGTCCCAGCCAGCCTGTTGAGAACAGTCCCAGTCAGCCTGTAGAGAACAGTCCCAGTCAGCCTGTAGAGAACAGTCAGCCTGTAGAGAACAGTCCCAGTCAGCCTGTAGAGAACAGTCAGCCTGTAGAGAACAGTCCCAGTCAGCCTGTAGAGAACAGTCCCAGTCAGCCTGTAGAGAACAGTCCCAGTCAGCCTGTAGAGAGCAGTCCCAGTCAGCCTGTAGAGAACAGTCCCAGTCAGCCTGTAGAAAACAGTCCCAGCCAGCCTGTTGAGAACAGTCCCAGTCAGACTGTAGAGAACAGTCCCAGTCAGCCTGTAGAGAACAGTCAGCCTGTAGAGAACAGTCCCAGTCAGCCTGTATAGAACAGTCCCAGTCAGCCTGTAGAGAACAGTCCCAGTCAGCCTGTAGAGAACAGTCCCAGTCAGCCTGTAGAGAACAGTCCCAGTCAGCCTGTAGAGAACAGTCCCAGTCAGCCTGTAGAGAGCAGTCCCAGTCAGCCTGTAGAGAACAGTCCCAGTCAGCCTGTAGAGAGCAGTCCCAGTCAGCCTGTAGAGAACAGTCCCAGTCAGCCTGTAGAGAACAGTCAGCCTGTAGAGAACAGTCCCAGCCAGCCTGTTGAGAACAGTCCCAGTCAGCCTGTAGAGAACAGTCCCAGTCAGCCTGTAGAGAACAGTCAGCCTGTAGAGAACAGTCCCAGTCAGCCTGTAGAGAACAGTCAGCCTGTAGAGAACAGTCCCAGTCAGCCTGTAGAGAACAGTCCCAGTCAGCCTGTAGATAACAGTCAGCCTGTAGAGAACAGTCCCAGTCAGCATGTAGAGAACAGTCCCAGTCAGCCTGTAGAGAACAGTCAGCCTGTAGAGAACAGCCCCAGTCAGCCTGTAGAGAACAGTCCCAGTCAGCCTTTTAGAGAGCAGTCCCAGTCAGCCTGTAGAGAGCAGTCCCAGTCAGCCTGTAGAGAGCAGTCCCAGTCAGCCTGTAGAGAACAGTTCCAGTCAGCCTGTAGAGAGCAGTCCCAGTCAGCCTGTAGAGAACAATCAACCTGTAGAGAACAGTCCCAGTCAGCCTGTAGAGAACAGTCCCAGTCAGCCTGTAGAGAACAGTCCCAGTCAGCCTGTAGAGAACAGTCCCAGTCAGCCTGTAGAGAACAGTCCCAGTCAGCCTGTAGAGAGCAGTCCCAGTCAGCCTGTAGAGAGCAGTCCCATTCAGCCTGTAGAGAACAGTCCCAGTCAGCCTGTAGAGAACAGTCCTAGTCAGCCTGTAGAGAACAGTCCCAGTCAGCCTGTAGAGAACAGTCAGCCTGTAGAGAACAGCCCCAGTCAGCCTGTAGAGAACAGCCCCAGTCAGCCTGTAGAGAACAGTCCCAGTCAGCCTTTTAGAGAGCAGTCCCAGTCAGCCTGTAGAGAGCAGTCCCAGTCAGCCTGTAGAGAGCAGTCCCAGTCAGCCTGTAGAGAACAGTTCCAGTCAGCCTGTAGAGAGCAGTCCCAGTCAGCCTGTAGAGAACAATCAACCTGTAGAGAACAGTCCCAGTCAGCCTGTAGAGAACAGTCCCAGTCAGCCTGTAGAGAACAGTCCCAGTCAGCCTGTAGAGAACAGTCCCAGTCAGCCTGTAGAGAACAGTCCCAGTCAGCCTGTAGAGAGCAGTCCCAGTCAGCCTGTAGAGAGCAGTCCCATTCAGCCTGTAGAGAACAGTCCCAGTCAGCCTGTAGAGAACAGTCCTAGTCAGCCTGTAGAGAACAGTCCCAGTCAGCCTGTAGAGAACAGTCAGCCTGTAGAGAACAGCCCCAGTCAGCCTGTAGAGAACAGTCCCAGTCAGCCTTTTAGAGAGCAGTCCCAGTCAGCCTGTAGAGAACAGTCCCAGTCAGCCTGTAGAGAACAGTCCCAGTCAGCCTGTAGAGAACAGTCCCAGTCAGCCTGTAGAGAGCAGTCCCAGTCAGCCTGTAGAGAACAGTCCCAGTCAGCCTGTAGAGAGCAGTCAGCCTGTAGAGAGCAGTCCCAGTCAGCCTGTAGAGAACAGTCCCAGTCAGCCTGTAGAGAACCGCCAGCCTGTAGAGAACAGTCAGCCTGTAGAGAACAGCCCAGTCAGCCTGTAGAGAACAGTCCCAGTCAGCCTGTAGAGAGCAGTCAGCCTGTAGAGAACAGTCCCAGTCAGCCTGTAGAGAGCAGTCCCAGTCAGCCTGTAGAGAACAGTCAGCCTGTAGAGAACAGTCCCAGTCAGCCTGTAGAGAACAGTCCCAGTCAGCCTGTAGAGAACAGTCCCAGTCAGCCTGTAGAGAGCAGTCCCAGTCAGCCTG